>NC_060272.1:125201413-125442633 GCF_021613505.1 Equus quagga
CTTAACTTCTCTGCAAACCTGTTTCCTCTTTTATTAAACAGAGAAAATATCAGATGTTCTACCTGCCTTGTTGAGTTATTATGAAACCTAAATAGATTTTACAAAATCACTCCCTGAGTGACTGAGAGGGTAATTTTTGCTGAGAAGAAAAACATTTGTCTATTGCTGTTGTTGGTAACAAAAACGGTAGAGTGTTGATACTCCATAGCCACTCAGGCCAACAGTTCAGAAAATAGGTGAGATTAGGACATGGTCAGAAGCCTCATAGAAAATATGCATTTTGCTTTTGTGTGTGCGTGTGAGGAAGATTGGCCCTGAGCTAACATCTGTTGCCAATATTCCTCTTTTTTGCTTGAGGAAGGTTGTCGCTGAGCTAACATCTGTGCCCATCTTCCGTTATTTTGTACTTGGGATGCCACCACAGCATGGCTCGATGAGCAGTGTGTAGCCTTTGTGTATTGGGTGGCATGGAAATGACTGAGTCCAGCAGTGGGTGTCACTTCTGCATCCCTGAGGTCCTCAGGGTTTTGTTTCTGACAATGACTCACTGTAGACAGAGCAGTCTTTGGAGTAAGACAGACCTGGTTTTAATCTTGATTCATTATTTCTTTAACTTGTGTGCTTTCAGGCAAGTCTCAGAATCTTCAACCCAACACACGCTTCTTGCTGGGTTCTACCAGGATTAGATGAGACAGTGTATGTCTAGCTTTGTCATATGCTCATAAATGGTAGCTGCTGGTATTAACAGTCTTATGTTGAACTACAAGGATTTAATTTTTCAAATGAAGAAATTGAGGGACAAGATAGCTGTGTTGGAGGTGTGCTGATTTGTGAAATTAAAGGATCCTGGAAGACATAGACATAAAATCATGTAAGCCTAGTCATTCAGAGTCCCCAAAGGTCTCTCCCAAAACATGAAGTGGGTACTGAGTAGACCTGAATGTTTCTTAAAAAGCAAAATTGAAAACTTTGTTTAAATGAGAACCTGGACTATCCCTTCCCCACCCCAACATTGCATCAAACCTACTCTTCTAATAATAGCCTGAACACACTGATTGCAAAGCAAAACTTCTATTAGAACATTCCAGCTTCTCCCTGAAGCTCTGCTTAACTGCATTAGGGGTTGCAAATATATTTTTCTGCTAACTCTATAATCTAGCAGTTCACTGACATTTACAGTCTGAACTTTCTCATTTCCTCTTGCTCTTTGGGGGAGTAGAGAAATGTAGAAACATGCTGTTTGGTTTAAAATTTTGGCAGTGAGGTAATATATACTGATCTCTCTCCCCTCCTTGGATTTTTTTCTGCTTAGTTTACTCACAGCCCTGTGGGAGCTCAGTGAATAAACGTACTAAAATTCTCTCCTCCTTGCCACTCATTTTAAGAAGTTCCCTGTGCTGAGGTGCTTAGGATGGAACATTAACTCTTTCAGGTCACCAGGGCATTCTCTGAGGAACTGAAATGTGAAATACAATGAGAAAAAAAATGGTGCAATTTTCTGCTTACTTTGAAAGGTAAAGTTTTCTTGTAAATATCTCTTTTAAAAGAAGCCAACTTAATTTTTTTTATTGCCACCACTGTAGTCTCATCATGTATTTCTGACTAGTACACAATCCTCAGAACTTTTATGATTTTGAATTCTATTTTATCAAAGTACCCTATGGATAACTTCCAGATTAATCTTCTTAACATGTAACTATTGCTATGTATCTGCCCTCCGCCCATGTCAATTCCTCCAAGTGGCCTATAAGATCTGTCAAACTTTGGTCCCAATTTACCCTTGTGAGCTCAGCTCCCGCTAATACTCTTCGCCAGTCCCAATCATTATCTTGAAGGAGCTGGAAGTGGTGGGGACATCGGGTGCACGCAGAGAATGCCACTTCTTTCCCACCATTCCGTCATTAAATATGCCTACAACCATTGTTTCTCTACTCTTGTGTGAAATCTCAGGCAGGTCTCATAGCTTGCTTAGTCATTTATGGATAATAGTTCTTCAATTTCCTTTAATCCCAAGAACAGTCTAATTTTAACAATTAAATGTGTCATCCACAGTGATGATCAAAGCTTCCATCTATATTTGCAACCCCTAATGCAGCCCTGTCATTCAACCCAAAGCCATGTGGGCTTCAGGTTCAGAAGCCTGCAATGAGGGAAGGGCAGTGTGGACAACTTCTTTTCTCTCTCCCTTCTCCAACCACTAACTAGTCATGGCCTCTGACCCCCTGGTATCGGGCAGAGTAGATAAGGGATTCACAGAAGAGAACTCAACTCAGTCTTAATGGGTGGTACTGGGCAGGCTGCCTTTGAAGGTGATGAAGGCACAAGGACTGGCTCTTTCCCTTGCATGGGCTTTACAGGCTTTTTGGGAGAACCCATGACAAAGCAATACCTTCTCTTGCTGGCTGCTTAAGATCCCAACCCTCAGCCTCTGGGATTCAGGCAGGGCATCCCATCCAGGCTCTCTATCACAGTCTTTTGCTCCATCAGACAGACCTACAGGGCAAGGTCCTTTTTAATATAACTTCTGGCCAACTTGCCTACCCCCATAACCCATGGAAATCTCCCACATCTCACTCACTCACGGGCAGCACAAGGCCAGTTGGCATCCAGGGCAGCCTTCTTTATTTTTGCTCTGCTCCCTCAAGCTGAAACTCCAGGAGACACACACACACATATGACTCATGCAGCCACCTTAAACCATCTCTGACTTATCTGGATCTGAAAAGGAACATTCCGTCTTTTCTCTCTGATGGAGTGGGTGTGAGAAATGGAAAGTTCAAAGACAATTACAGTGGAGAAAATTCTCCCTCATCCAACTATTGCATTTCTCTTCCAAATCTCAGGTCACACTCTTTGATGGCTGGTTGCTGGCAGAATAGCTTTCTTAATTTCTTAGCATATCCTGCATATGTCCGTGACAACTAGATTTAGAATGTTGGTGACTTTGTCCCTATTGCAATGTCCAGGCATTTGGGTCTCAACAAAGAGACCAAAAAGTCCCGTTTAAACTTCCTGCCGTATTAGACCACTTGCAATTTGCTCAGCATCTTCTGTATTTTCCTTTCTTCGTTCTCTGATTATTTTTCCATCAACCTCACACATCTTTAAACCATTCCCAAAGATATATCTCAAAGGGCTTTTCAGAACTCATTCTCTCTCTACTCATAAATTAGGGATAGCTCTTGTTCAGAAACTCTTATACCCTTCCTGTGATATTCACTCTCTCCCTCATGATCTACTGACTTATAGGAGTCTAATGATTTATAAAGCTGTTCTATCTTTTTAGGAATCACAAGCTTCTTAAAGAAAGGATTGTTTCTCCACATGTATCTTTATAAACCCTGTAGCTCACCAAGCCATACACTAAAGAAATTTTTTTTGAGTTTCTAAAAAGTTCAACTTTCCCTAAGACCCACCGTAAGACCCAGCAATTCCACAACTAGAGAAAGGAAGACATATGTTCGCACAAAGAGTTGCCCGTGAATGTGCATAGCAACATTATTCTTAATAGCCGAAAACTGGAAACAACCCAAATGCTCATTGAGTTATGAAAGGATAACGAAAATGTATTATATTCATACAATGGAATGTTATTCAACAATAAAAAGCAACAAAGCACTGATATATGCTAGGACACGGATGAACCTCACAAACATTACTCCAAGTGAAGGAAGCCAGACATGAAAGATGACATATTGTATGATTCCATTAATCCTATAATGGAACATTTAATATAAAATGTTCAGAAAACCCAAACCTA
Source organism: Equus quagga (assembly GCF_021613505.1). Classification (NCBI taxonomy): domain Eukaryota; kingdom Metazoa; phylum Chordata; class Mammalia; order Perissodactyla; family Equidae; genus Equus; species Equus quagga. The sequence goes on from NC_060272.1 coordinate 125,205,174, forward strand.
TAGAGACATAAAGTAGATTAGTGTCTGCCTTGGCTGGGGTGGGAATGGAGATTAAGTGTAAATGGGCATGAGCAATCTTACAGGAGTGAAAAAATGTTGCACAACTCAGTAAATTTACTAAAAATCATTGAATTGTATGCTTAAAATGAGGGAATTTTATGACATGTAAATTATACCTCAATAAAGTTAAAAAAAACTGCTTGCTCAGTAGAATTTGGTGTTTTTTCTTTGATGTCAGCTTCTGGTAGGTGTTAACGCGCCTGAAGCCTTGAACAGTTCAAAATAGGAGAGAACGGGCCCTCTGGGCCTAAGCCTTGCTCACAGAGTCATAAACAAACATATTGCTTCCATATCAAGAGCCAGGATTCTTGAAATTGCACGCGAGGTCAGGCCACAGTTAGATTGAGTGCAGCTGTAATGCACCGATGGTTTTCTGGCAGTGGAAAGAGCTGATGGGCTCCCCGAGTGTCTAGCATAATAATAAAAAGTGACTTGGGCACCAAGCATTAAAATTTCCTCATAAACTGAAAATTTTGGCTTTGTGGGATTTAAATCCTAAATTGGATCATCGTAGCAAAGTAATTCAGAAATCTATCAGCTTCACAAATATCAAATGAAAAATGTGGAATCAATGTTTCCCTCTAGATATTTAAAATAAAATCATGCTTTTAAAACGATCTATACTTTAGCCACTGGTAAATATATATTTCATGCAAGAGAATAGGTACAATTTATTCATCACTGGAGATGAGATTTGCAAGTTCTATACAAGGCTTGAAGTGTTTTAATAAACATTTCTGAGTATTTTAACTTTTAAAACACTTCAGTTATTTTCATTGTTAGTCTTCTACAGAAACACATCTAAATGAATCTGAGTGAATTTTGATTTGGTCTCCAAAGAATTTTCTCTAAGCATCTATTTATGAGCTCAGATTACAAGGGTAGCGATTTGTACTTCAAAATTCCCAGTGCTTAAATCATTTGTATAGCAACAAACATAATATAAAAATTATTAATATTCCAAAGCACATATCAAACAAATAATTGATTAGTTCGTTATAACAACTGCAAACACTATCTACTGAGTAATCATTATATACTTAACACAATAATAAAATGTATCAAAATTCTCAAATATCCATAATCCTTTTACTTCACGGCCAGTTATGCACCTCCAGAAGGCATCAGGGTTTACACTCAGGCTCAGTCAATCCCAGAGAAGAGAATATACATCAGGAATATCTAACAGAAAGTGAATCTTCCTATTTAACTATGCTAAGGACAAGGAAACAACAGCCAATCCACCCAGATGTTAACTCACTAGTCTGAGAACTATTTACTGAGTGTTAACTGTGTGCGTGGCACTGTTCCAAGCATGGTGATGCTGTCCTCAGGAAGCTTACTTTGTAGTGGAGGGAACACACTGATCAAAAAAAACAGTCACAAGTGAAAACGCTATAAAGGAAACAAACCATGTACAGTCATGCATTGCTTATTGATGGAGATATGTTCTGAGAAATGCATCTGATTTTGTCATCGTGCAACCATCAGAGTGTACTTACACAAATCTAGATGGTATAGCCTACTATGCGCCTGGGTTGTATGGGATTAATTTTGTGGGACCACCATCGTATATGCAGTCCATCCTTGACTGAAACATCGTTATGTGGCACATGATTGTACTGCAGAATAATGAGGGCAGGTGGTGATAATAAAGGTGATAGGAACTGAGTTTACGTAGTGCAAATAGTGCCACCACTGGAACAGTGGCAATTGGGTGTGTCTGTTTGCACCTGCCATCTCCTCTTGGGTGCACTTCTGCTTCCAGTGGCCAGTACCTGTGATTTTTTGGAGTATTGCTCTCAAGCTTTTGGAGTCCGTTTGATTCACAGGCATAGGAAGCACAGAACCTGGCAATGCACCTGCCCCTGGGAAAATCTTTAACCAATGATTGATGAGCACAGGAGTATGAAAGCTCCAACTCCCTTCCCAGCGTCAAGACAACCCTGAGACTTAAATTACAGTCCTGAATTTGCTTCAGAGAGATTCTGTGGGAACTTGGGCTGGCATCTCATTCTTGCTGGACATCTCCTATCCTGCTTCCCCAAGTTCCTTACCAGTTCCCCTGTGAGCCCTTCCTTAATAAATCACTTGCAAGGAATCTCGTCTTGGGATATGCTTCCAGGATACATAACTCAAGACAAGGAGTCAATTACTCATTTATGACTTGAGCAGCTTCATAGATGGATACTAGGTGGGAGAGGAAAAGGGTGATAATCGACAGTGTTTTAGATGATGAGCTACCATGCTGTAAAATCTCTTGGTCCAACCTCCTTTTCACTGCCCTCTTACACTTTCAACTCCTTTGCCTCTCTCGCGTCAATCCTGTCCACCTGACAAAACCCTAATCTTTGATAAATCCTACTCTCTGCCTAGTCACACCTGCACCCGCAGAGGTGATCATATCTAAAGTAAACACACAACTGTCGTGTCTGGTCTCAAAGCTTGTGACTCTTATCCCAAGCAGGCCTTTCCTGAGGTCAAGAAATGCTCCTACCATTCCATGTCCCACTATTTATCCCAAGATCTTAGAAGACCATTTCACATCTATCTTCTCTTCTCAAATCTCTAACACTCCCTCCCCTCACCATATCCTGATGACGTGGTTTCCTATTTCACTCAGAAAGCACAAGTAGGCAGAAGAGAAGTTTCTCATAGCCCTATCTCAGGGCCTTTGCATTTGCCATTCTTTTGGCTGAAACTCTTTTGCCCAGGCATCTGCACATGTCATTCCTTCACTTCCTTCATGTCTCTAACGTCACCACACCCATGAAACATTGCCCTAGACAGTAACTATCCCATTATGTAGATTTATTTTTAACCATGGCACTTATGGTTCGTTGTCATAAGGTGGCAGCTTCATGTTGTCATGATGCCAAAGCTCTGCCACCAGTATTTCAAATACCAGCAGGGTCACCCATGCTGGACAAGTTTCAGCAGAGCTTCCAGACTAAGACAGACTAGAGAAAAGGACCTGGCCACACAATTCTAAGAAATTGGGCGTGAAAACCATATGAAATGCAGTGAAGCACTGTCTGATACAGCTTCAGAACATGAGAGGATAGTGCAAAAAGACCAGGCAGGGTCCTGTTCTTCTGTACACAGGATCGCCAGGAGTTGGAATCTACTTGATGGAACTAACAACAAAAATAGTATTTATCATCACTTAGTATATTATACATTTCTTTTAATATTTCTTATTTTTCTTCTTCTCCCTCTATGAGCTCTAGGAGTTTAACTGTTTTTTGTTTGTTTGTTTATTTGTTTGTTTTCACAGCTCTGTTTTCAGCACCTAGAACAGTGCCTGACACAAAGTGAGTGCTCCAGGATTATTTGCCGAATGAAACAATGAATGTTAAAGATACTTAGATGCCCAAGTTTCCAATCAAAGAATCAGCTCAAATGTGCAACTGTATTTTCTTTAGTAGCTGGGCTTTCTAATTATTCAAGTACATGATGGCTATTATGGTAATTATTTTGAGTTTAAATATTTTAACTTAAACTCAGTATTCCAATTTGATAAATTGTATTGGACATTTAAATTTCAGGTGTATATCCAACTGTTATTGAATGAAACAATTATATAATGACTCATCAATTACCAAAATATTGGCTCACAAAATTAATAACAGCAAACTCCAAATTTTCTATCAACAATTTTTTTAGCCAAATGCATATCATTTTGAAAAACTGGAAAGACTTTCCAATAAGGAAGATAAGTATATTCCATTTAGTACCAAATATGGCTTCTATGATTACAAAGCAGCTATTTTTTTAGGTCTTCTTAAGACAACGGGGGGCACCTCATGTGGTCAATTTGCTACACTTTTGCTCTTTAGGCTTCAGCAATAAAGAGTTCCTCACTCTTCTTTAAAAACATAAACTTATATACACACACAGACATGTAGAGACACACTAGACCTGATATTGATTCTCTTCAGCAAGATAGCAGAAGAAAGGTTCAAATTATTACCACAGGCATGTAAAACACTTTTGGCATTTGGCTGTCCTGAAATACTCAGTTTAGCTACCCCACTATCCATGGTGGAATATCAGCCTTTATCAATTACTTGGAGGAGTATTCTGGAGAATAAAGAAATGATTTCTCATATTGGCCTCAGCTTGCCTCAATAAATCATCAATGCAGAAACACAGATGAGAAGAACCAGTCCCTATATAACAGATTGACTCGCCCCAGATCTGGGCCATTCATTTTACAAGTGGAGAAATTGCAAAGGTGTTAGGGATCTGGCCAATCCTGAAGCCAGTCAATAGCAGAATTGGGTGAGAACACAGCCCAGTAAACTCCTTCTGCATTCCAGTATTGCTCAGTCATATTCTCCATGTCTGCAAGTTTTTCATTATGATAATTTCTATCTTAATAAAATGAAGTTTCATTTTATTAACATGTTTATAAATTTTAAAATTTCACTTCAAAATAAAAGTTTTGTCTTTATAACTGGTAAAATAATTCAACATCAGAGCGATTGTCAGATGTGAAGGCAATCAGAGAACACTTCTCAGCATCCTTGAGATTTCAAGTTTGGCCAGTACTATGGAACCTCACTCGATCCTTGACATTCACTCACCTGTTGACCAGTATGTCTTCATTCTATGCCAAGAGTCTTGTCCCACTGACCCCAGCTCACATTCTCCATGCATAGAGACTCTCCTCCTGTCTCTTTTTCTTTAACAGTTACATTGGGCAAGGGCTTGACACAAAGCTTACAAAAGAATACGTTGAAGGGAGCTAAATCCAGTGGTAGATCTGTAAAATCTTTACCACTCAACTCAATAAACACTATATTCTACTTACCATGTGCAAAGTACTTGCTTTGGTACTGCAAAGCTTCTGATGATAAACATCATAAGGTTACATGAATGAAGGCACTTACAACCTAGAAGGGGAAGCAGACAAACAGAGCTCTAATATGACACTGGCTGCAACATGTGTTGTAATTGCAATTGTAGCTCCAATGTTATAAATTGATTATCCAGTTAACATGCAAAATGTTTGACATGGATTTTTTCCTATTTTTTATCTCTTTTCAAGATCAGTCAATGATAACAGATACCTATAATAGAGAAGATTTCAAATATTTACATTTTAACTTTCGACAAAAAGAAGTTAACTTCAATATTTTCCCAAAAGTTACAGTGTCTGAAACATATTAGGTAGACATTGAATAATTATTTGTTTAATGAATGAATAATTGAATATGATACAGCATTTGGATTATAACTCCAAACCTGGAAGTTGATTTTAACTTTAAGGATCATCAATGAATGGATAGCTTTAATAAGTTCTAAGTTTCAGGCATCAACAGAAAGGAGGGACTGGGGATGGAGCACAGGTTGATTACAGCTCAGAGGAAGATGTGCTTGGCTGTCACTCAGTCAGTCCAGTTGGTGCAAAACACCGGGGAGAGTCCTCAGTATCACGTCCTGATTTCCTAGAAATATCTGTTATTCGGGATACCAGCAGGGGCTCTCTTCCCTCCGAAGTGTTGCAGGACACAGCCCTTACTGAGCCTGCTGTGCTTCTGACAAGCTCCTTGTCAGGACAAGACGGCGTGCTTACACGGGAGGGAATGGAGCGTCGGGGCAAGACTGTCTCATAGAGCCCAGGCGCATAGTAGGCTATACCATCTAGATTTGTGTAAGTACACTCTGATGGTTGCACAATGACAAAATCAGATGCATTTCTCAGAACATATCTCCATCAATAAGCAATGCATGACTGTACATGGTTTGTTTCCTTTATAGCGTTTTCACTTGTGACTGTTTTTTTTGATCAGTGTGTTCCCTCCACTACAAAGTAAGCTTCCTGAGGACAGCATCACCATGCTTGGAACAGTGCCACGCACACAGTTAACACTCAGTAAATAGTTCTCAGACTAGTGAGTTAACATCTGGGTGGATTGGCTGTTGTTTCCTTGTCCTTAGCATAGTTAAATAGGAAGATTCACTTTCTGTTAGATATCCCTGATGTATATTCTCTTCTCTGGAATTGACTGAGCCTGAGTGTAAACCCTGATGCCTTCTGGAGGTGCATAACTGGCCGTGAAGTAAAAGGATTATGGATATTTGAGAATTGTGATACATTTTATTATTGTGTTAAGTATACAATGATTACTGAAGACTCACAAAGACTGGAACAAAGCTTGAGTGATGACGAAGTGGGAATCAATATTTCACCTTTAATGTATTTTGTTCAGAAAATATAAATTCAAAACTTGATAATCATATTCATTTTAGGCAATTGACATGAAGGAGCGGGTTGCCAAGCAAGGTTAAAATTGAAAATGAAAAGTAGAATCAGTTAAAAATTCAACCCCCTCTTTGTTTTCATACTGTGGCTTTCAAATTTGTATAAGACGTTTATCACCAAGCCTTTACATTTAATGAATACCATTATATAGACAAAATTAATTTCATACATCAAGGATGCAATAATGAGGAGCTACATTTCAAACATGACTTTGAATTTACCTAAGGTAAATCCATTATTTTATCTTCCAATTACTACATAATTGACTTTTTAGCCGTGGTATAATTGATATCCACATAAAAGACTTTCCATTAACCAATTTTGGAAATAAAACCACTGTAATACTTCTACGCAGGATTTGATTTTCTTACTTAAAGCCTTTTTCAGCTGCAAAAAAAAAAAAATGCCTTTGCTTTCAAAGCACCTCTGCTTCATGAACTGTGACAAAGGAAGGTTTTTGTGTGAACATTCTCTTGGTTAAACTTTTGCCTGATACTGGCTTCAGCGATTATCCCGCTGAAAAATTACATCAAATGTTTGCATTTGAGAAATAACTTCCCCCCCGCAGATTCTGGGGGAGAGTGGGAGGAATTTACAGCTGGAAATTGAAGGGCAGAGTAGGATTCACTGCGAACGCTCAGGATATGATCAGTAGAAATAGGAAATTGCTTTTCAAATTATTACAGAGACATCCAGCAGATTCCTGAATCATCAGGGACACAAACTGAGGGGGGTCAATTGTGATTATGATTCTGGTTATCACCGCCAGTTAGAAAGAAGTACTCTCATATTTATTTTTGTACAATTGAGAACTGAGTTTATTTTTAAATCTTGGAAAAGATGGCATACTATCAACCCACACAGTCTAGTCTTGACTGAATCTTAATCAAGACAGTGTGGGCTTTCCGAGTCTTTTGGTGACGATTTAAAGAGATCAGTGTCCTAAAGAAAGGCAGGAATGGGGGGCCAATGAGGGACTCATATGCCACAGGGGCTTTTGGCTTTAAAATGAGGGGAGTTTCTTGAGGGTAACTAGAGCAGACAGCAGAGGCTGGTGAACTCTGAACCCACATTACAAAGCAAGGGGAGATATCTTCCTGCCCTAATGTGGCTTGAGTGACACCAGAAGAGACAGGAGGGCTGTTTCTAAGTTCCCGCTGAAAAGATGGCTACCTGGCCCTCCTGTTCTAACCAAGAGCTCAAAATGAAAAGGAAAACAACTTCAGCTTTCATATTAAATTTGAGTTATGGTGCTATAGAGAAGCTGGTATTTCCAGGAAGAGTTATAACAGCAGCAAAAAGAGCCATTTGCTTCCAGCTTTGAAAGAGTGACGGCCCACTAGGGTCTCAGTGTGGCCCACCTACCTGCGGCTCTCAGCTTTTTGTGCAGAATAGCAGCTTCTTGCCATTCTGTGTCACTTAACAAAAAAAGTGCAGTCTTGAAGCGGTTTCTTGGTATAACATTAGCAGTTAATCAGATAATTGCTGAACCTCTTGCCAATAGCCTGCAGCCATTCGCTGTTCTGAATAATAAGTGGATTATTAATTTCTTCATCCTGGCCCTGAGCCCCCACTCCTGCTCCCTGTGCTGTTTGCTGCTTGCCTCCCCGCTGTGTCAGCAACACCACTCAGATGCTTGGGCTTTCTATCCTTCATGGAAACCGAGATGCAAATTGTTGCTTGTAGACCCCACAGGTAAATCCCTTCCAGTATTTAGAATGCAGAGATTGTGGGCTCTCTTTTTTTTTTTTCTTTAGAAAGTCTATTTTCAATTGTTCCCCGGTTATCAGAACCAGGCCACAATGGAAAAGGGCAGCTAATATTGTTCATTTCTATAAAAATCATGTTTGTCCCGCACAAAACAGACAGCCTGATGCTTATGGTGTCTTTTGTTGCAGGAAGCTGGCTTCCTTATTCCACCTCTGAATACCTTAATTGAGTACCTATTAATGACAAGCATTGTCACAGAGGCTTCAGAAGAAGCAAAGTAAGATATAGGTTGTGTGTACCACAGATAATCCTGTCTTATAGAGGGAAGAGACCCTTACCTAATAACTGTAACATAAGCAAGAACGAGATAAATGCGAAAGAGAAGTAAAAAACTTTGCTACAAGAAACTGTGAGAAGGGAGGATTGACAGCCTGTGAGGCATGCCACCAAAGCTTCATGCAGGAGAGGGTCGTATTTGCAGGCATTAGAGAAGTGGTCTGGGTGTGGGCTGGGAAGGGGAGACGAGACACATGCTCCGTGAAGAAGGGGGAACCGGCATCAACTGAAACCTGCCTTAGGCTGGGGCCCCGATTGGGTTCATTTTATGTACCAGGCACGGGGCTGGTCTCTGGAGATACAAGGATCAATAAGTCATAGTTAAGCCTCATGGAGGAGACGGACAAGGAAACGAATGACTGTAAGACTGCGTGATACTGGCCAAAGACGTGGGTTCTAGGCAGGGAGCATTTTTGAAGAGAACTTTGGGAATAAGAGGAAAAAAGCATGGAAAGAGGTTAGTGCCAGTGTAAATGGTCACAAAAGCTAGGATAATGAACTAATGACTCAGGAGCTGATGTGGAATTGAGAAAATACAAAAAGGCGGAGTAGATTCATGAAATATTTCACAGGGAGAATCAGTGGGAGGTGAGGGTGGATGAAGAGAAACCAAAATGTTCTAAGGTATCTTCAAAGTTTCTCCAACATAGCCTTTATAAAATTAAGCCCTAAACCATGCTCTTAAAAAATATTAGGATTAGATCAAGGTTTAACAAAATTTAACAAAAAGTGGGCAGGGAGATAGAGACTAATTCTCATGTGAAAGATGATAACTAGGGATCAAGCAATTAATTTACAGACAAGTAGAGCTGGAAAAAGAGCCTAAAAATCACTTAAACTACCTTCCTCGTGTTACAACTGAGGGTATAATCTCCAAAGAGGGTAAATGGCTTTTCCAGAGTCATATGTTTAAGAATGCTGAGATTAGCTCCAGAAGGACTTTTTCCGATTCCTAACTCAGGGCCCACGGAAGCCAGGGCTCTATTGTGCAATTTAAGTTTACATAATGGTGGCAACCTAGATTCCGCACCAAAAACACTGTTCTGGCTTCCTTGACTGTCATCCCAACAAGCTGGCACCCCTCCATCCGGTCTCCTTGCCTCCAGCCTTAACCCACTTCACAAGGATGCAGGAGTGATCTTTCTGAACGTTAATCTGCCCATGCGCTCCCCTTCAGAAAGCCCTTGAATAGATCTCATTCTACACTGAATAAGTACAAAGGGCCCGGCCAGCTCCTAGCTCTCAGGATCATAACCCCTCCCAGCTCTTTTCTCCACTGCACTAGCACCTCTCGCCTGTGCTCCATTCCTCACAGCTTCTGATCCAGCCAGTAAAGCCAACATTCCAGAATAGGCCATGCCTTCATGCCTTTGCTGACGCCATTCCCTCCGCCTGGACTGCATTTCACAAATAGGAAACGAATGCAGTCGTGCATCAGAGATGCCCTGAGAAAGAGCTGTACAGAATACGACAGGACACAGAAGACGGAGCAATTTTTTCCATTCGTCATAGTCAGGAAAGGTTTCATATAAAGGGTTTCCTTTGAGCAGACTCTTAATGATGAGTAGGTGTTTGACAGCCAGACAAAATGGGATTTCAAGTTTATAGCTGCTTTTGTACTACAATGGCAGTGTGGTTGCGACAGAGACCCTAGGGTCTGCAAAACCAAAAATATTTACTATCTGCCCCTTTACAGAAAATGGTTGCCAATTTCTTTCTAGACCATAAGCCCTTTGAGGTCAGAGATAATTTATTTTTTATACTTTTTTTCTTAGTACTTAGCATTTAAGAGACTCAGAAAATGTTAGTGGAATAAATGAATTAAAAAGTGGAAATAATGTTTCATATTTTCCGGGTAAAAGGCAAGGAAGCAAATAAAATTTAGAGAAAGTCTCTTCAAAAATGTTTAAATTAAAAAAATGTTATGTTAGCTTGGCCAGCTCTCAATTAATATGGAAGCTCAACCATCTACAGGACTCCCTTCTCCCCTGGCTCGGTAGAGCTGAGATCTTGCTTCTCACGTTAACCTTGCATTTTTACGGAAGGACTCGAGTGCAGTGGTTCAATTGAAGGGGAGGAATAAAATCCCCAAAGATGGCAAACTTTCTGCATCTATTTTGACAGCCAGTAGTGAGTAAGAAGAGTCCCAATCTCTCCAGGATCCAGGCCCCAGGAGAAGCCACCCACATCATGGATGACACACTGCCTGCATACCTGTCCATTTGTCAGAATGGCCCTAATGCAGTGGTCAGTGCTAAATAGCCTGGAGCACGAATTTATCAAAAGGAAATTGGTTCCTAAATATAAAATTCAATACATCAAACTCCACCAGGCAGACCAGAGAGAGACAGAAAGTAGATTTAATATTGCATTTGGCCATCATTGCTCCAATCCATCCACCATTATTTACCCAGAGGCCTGCAGGGCGCAGAAGTGACAAGCAAAACTTTATTCCCCTGATGAATTTTTCAGGGCCACTCTTAATATTGGAGCTTTCCAGATGAGAAATGATTATATTTGACTGGTCCTCAAAGAATTTCATCACCAAACAGGCTACATCTATAGGCAAGAAAGAGCTGGAAGGGACTTTCAACCTGGACTTGAGCTATTCAGTCACCAAAATGTACTGGAGCAGAGGTTTGAACTAGACATTTCTGAATATAAAGGAAAATATAGGGCATTGTCCTTGCTCTTGGGTAACCCATATGGGAGGTGGAGTAAGTGGAAGAAGAGAAATACAGGGAAAGTCAAACAGCCTAAGAATGACTACAAATGGAAATGGTTGGAAGGATCTTGGTTATCAGAGCTCTGGAGGCAGGCCAGGGCTATTCAGAAAATTCTCCATGAAGGAGGCAGAAGGTCCTCTGAAAATGGCATGGGTTAGCCAAGAAGAATGCTAGAAGGGAACTACAAATTGATGAGCCTAGTCTGAAATCCGGGGCAGGCAGTAATGAGAGATGAAAGTGGTAAGACGTGGGCAGGTAATTAATTCCAGCAGGCCTCGGAGCGTGTGCTCCAAGCGTAGGCTTCATAATAAGACCGTCTTATGGTTAGAGCAATGCTACTTTGCAAATCATCTTCACTTGCATTATTTTCCTCATGGTAACCGTGCCTCTCTAGACTGAAATCTTGCATTACCCCTCCACCCTCTCTGCTCCCCTCATCCTCAACTCATCACCCACCTGACCTTCAAACAGATGCTGAAATGTTTCTTCCTCTGGGGAAGCATTTCTTGACTCCCAGAGTAGCTCAGATCTCCATTCCCCCTTAATTTATTCTCAGAATACCCTGCAAAACTCCTAAGGAAGGCAACCCGGAGATGGTGTGGTGGCTCTGTTCCCCAAACTTTGTAGGGACTCAGGTCCCCTCCAGGCTTTCACTCCACAGTGTCTAGGGACTTTCCCTCATTCTCATGATCCAAGATGCAGCTCTGACCAACATCCACTTTCCAATCAGCAGAACAGAGGAAGGGGACAAAACAAGGGGCGAAGGACAGCCATCAGGTGCTCCTAGGGAAGGTGCTGGAAGCTGCCACGTGATATTTTCACATTTATCCTGTTGAGCAGAACTTAGTTACATGACCACCCTCACTGAAAAAAAGGTTGGCAAATGTTTGCTTTATTAAGAGTAGTGTATGGGCAGCTACAAATTCTATTACTCTGGAAAGTCTGAAAAACAAATATTAGGGGCTGGCCCCGTGGCCAAGTGGTCAAGTTTGTGCGCTCCGCTTCGGCAGCCCAGGGTTTCACCGGTTCGAATCCTTGGCGCGGGCATGGCACTGCTCTTCAAGCCATGCTGAGGCGGCGTCCCACATGCCACAACTAGAAGAACGCACAACTAAAAATACACAACTATGTACCAGGGGGCTTTGGGAGAAAAAGGAAAAATTAAAAAATCTTTAAAAAAAAACCCAGAAAACCCCCCAAATATTAGGGGACAACCAACCATCTCTTACATGAGCCCAACACTTGATGGTGAAATTCACGGCTTGTAAGTCTAGATTCCCGGATGATTTGGTTGGTCTGTTTGCTCCATCACCTTATACACGCTGTCAGAGCAAGAGCTGAGTCTAGTTTGCCCCCCAAGGGATCCTCAGCATTTAGCACAGTGTCTGGTGTCCTATACACAATAGCTGCCACAAAAAAAAAGTTTGTTGAATGAATGTGGATGACAGCAGGTTTAATATGTCAATTTCACAGAAAAACAATATTGAAAACCTACTATTGTTCAGGTTGTATGAGAAGTACTGGATATAAAATGATGAATAAAATAAGGTCATTTTGTGGTGGTGAAAGAAAGCCTTCTGACTTTTAATTTAGTATTATCTTTCAGACACTACACCAGCTCTCCAAATTACACACGATTGGTCAGGCTCACAGCATGACCCTCCCAACAATTTCTGTATCGAAATAAGAGAAAGGGCTGTATGACAAAAGAATGCTTTTCTGAGGTTGGGAAACAGTGGTGAGGGTCCAGATTACGGATATGACACCAATTCCTGGGATCCTCCCAGCCACGCTAATGAAATCACAAGTTTAAACAGTCCCGTAGAAGACAACAAACCCAATGTCTCCCAAACTGAGTATGAGAAGCACCTGGGGAAAATTTTAAACCATCCCTCACCCTCTAGGTGCTAAGCCTAGTGAATCATTATCCTCAAGCGTGATGCTGAGTAAGATTTTTCTAAAGATGCCCAAGTTACTCCTGTTCATAGGTGAACTTGAAAATGCAGCAATAATGCAGCACATCCCTCCCACTCCAGCTCCATGCTTAGATTCACTTTAAACCAGTTCTAACATTTCACGGCTTGCTTCATGGCAAGCATCCAAAAAGGAGAACCCATCCTTTCCTCCCTCTGTGGCATCCTCAGCGAAGCTCCACACACTGAGCAGGGCGTTGTGGCTAGGACGGATAGAAGCCCTGGCGCTCACAGACCTGAGTCCAGCCTGGGCTTTCCCTTATTGGGCATAACTCTTGGGAAAGATTTTTAAACTTTCCAACCTTCACCTTTCTCATTTTCTCATCTGTAAAATGGGAATCATTACAGTACAAACTGAATAGGCGTTTCTGTAGTAAAATGAAATACATAAAGCATTTAAAACAAATTGTAGATATTATTTCTTCCAGTTTTTTTAGGGCAACCACACCCACCATTACTTATGTTTTTATAGGATTTAACTGAGAAATATTCTAAAAGATTTGCAAAACTCTCATAACTCATAAGGAAAAGGAAAAATACAAGGAATACAAGGAATGTTTGTTATCTCGTAAATGGGGAAACACACATTTGACTTATCTGGACCCATTTTTTTACCTTTATGCTAATGTCAAATATCTGACATCTATGTTTGTGGACTTTTCGTCAAACTATAATAAAACTTTTTTCTTCATTAATTTTCTCTTGGAAAAGTGGTGCATTTTTAAATTTAGACAACCAATTCTTTCTTGCAAGATGTTATACGACCATAATAACAACCTCTATGAATTAGAAGTCCCTCTATATTTATAACGCATTTAGACTTTCAAGATCCAGGATTCCTTCTTAATTTTCTCAGCTTCCTGCTGTCAACCAAAGATGCACCAGTATTACAGACCACTTATTTAAAACAAGAAAAAGCCCTCTCAAATATTCAACAGATAGGTTAATGTTAACTCAGAATATAAACGTAAGAGGACAAATTACACCCCACAAGCTGAAGGAGTATCTATTACTCTTAGTGAACACAGCGAAAGAAAAATTTGAGATGTTCTTGGGCACCAAATGACAGGACAGAACGGAGCTTCAAGATCACACCTGTCAGGAGAGGGAACACGGCAGAGAGTGTCTCTCACAACTCCTGTGGCAGTGTACTGAAACAGGAAAGTACTGAGGGAAGACAGTGCAGGCAGATTAAATATGATCTTGAACAGTGATATCCCCAGAGATCTTAGGCTTTTTATTCTTCCAGACCTAAAAATTGTCAGGATTTTGAGTAAATCACAAAAGCAATTGTCATCGAGAACATTCGCAGCTGCTCGAACAACTATTTTAAGGTGAGGGAAGCTGGCAGGCAGAGTGAGCATTGCAGTAGGGAGCCAGTGAAATGAAGAAGTATGAAGAATATAAAACACTGTTAAAGAGGGAGAGCAGCGACTTTGGAGGCAATTCGGCTTCTGTGTTTACATATATATCGAAGGCTGTTTATGGGATTGTCGTAATGTGTATTTTTAGCATTTTAATGCATGCTGGGGTTGCCATTGAAGGTGCTGGGAAGAAAATAATAGACCAGTTTCCAAGACAGACTCTAGGTTTAACTCCGTCGTAATTTCTCAAATGGCTCAGAGTTGAAATTTTTGTAGAGGGGATGTCTGAATGACTAACAACCTCGAAGCCTTAAAAAAAAAATCAGAATTTAAAAATGGTGACACTGGAAGCAATTGAAAGGGATACACAGAGACTTACCGAGTTTAGCTTCACGTCACTGTTCAAAGACTATAATCATAGACCCAGCAAAGTTAAATAAGTCTCCCCACTGTCGTGATGGACATCATTTGTAGTCATAACATTTGGCAAAGCAGAAGTTAGTCATTTCATTATGACATTCATTCACCTAGCCAGATGGGATTACACACTGTGCGATTTCTTTAGAAGCTAACTTATCTCTAAATATTACAAGCAAGATGTTGAGCTGTCTCTTGATGTTTACTAACCTTTCGTGGCTTTCATTCCTAACATAAATTCCTATTAAAATTGGTAGTAGAGTTTGCGCTTATTTTAGGCTGGGAATGGACTTGCCTTTAAAAATAAAAACATACTCCAAGGACATTTATACTCTAGTTGGTTTTACAACAAGGGAAATAATATGGCTAATGACTAACACTGAAGCCTAATAAACATTTTAACATGTGAATCAAAGCAATGCAAAAATATCACATAGTTTGATGGAAGTATATCTAAACCACTAACATGTATTTAAAGACTACCTTGGACCGGCTACTGGGGGAGATAACATTGAACGAGAAAGTCCTGATCACTCTCATCATGTCACTCAGTCTATTAGGAGAATCAGAGATTAAACAAACAATTACAGTAGGAGTCTGTATTTGTTTTAATACAACAGCCACTTTGAGGAATAATTGACATTCGATAAACTGCACATGTATAGAGCATACAATTTGAGAAGTTTTGACATATGTATATACTAATGAAAACATCATCACACTTAACATAGTGAACATACCCATAACCCCCAAAAGTTTTCTCGTTACACCTTTGGAATCCCTCCCTCCTGACCCTCCCCACAAGCCTCCTCCCCAGCAACCACCGATCCGTTCTCTGTCCCACAGGTAAGTTTGCATTGTCTGGAGTTTTATATGAATGAAATCGTATAGTGTATACACTTATTTATATGACTTCTCTCGCTCAGCATAATTAAGAATCATTCATGTCATTGTGTGTACATACTATTTGTGGATATTTGGGTTGTTTCCAGTTTTGGCTATTACCGATAAAGTTTCAATTAAAAAAACCTGGGTTTTAATTATTCCTGGGTTGAAGTGGACATGAGGAGAAATGGAATTCAGACTAGAGGGGATGTCAGGTGGCTGCAGTTTGGAATAAGCCTTAGACTCCAGAGAAGAGGTTTGAAGATTTTGTTTTAAACGTTGTTCTTGTTGTTGGCAGTCACGGGGACAGGCTAATCTGAAAGCAGAGAGAGAGTTTAACAGATACTTTGGGAAGCCCTCCCAGAGGGTCCGCATTCAGAGAAACTGAATCCATGCTACACAGGCCCTGGAATGAAGCTTCAGTTAGTTGAGGAGAATGAATGTTCGATCTCTGTATATTTCCTGCTCTCTTGAGTATAAGGCACCCATAGCTCTGTCTAGGCTGATGTCACCAGAAACCAGGGACTATGCTTCAAGCATGGCTGAATCCTCACCCTCCATTGCAATATCTGCACATAGGTTGACTCAGTAAATATTAGTGGAAGGAAGGAAAAGAGAAAAAAATGTGGGAAGGAAGGAGGTGTCGAGGGAGGGAGAGAAGTGGTAAATAAATAATGGACAAACAACAAAAGTTTAGATACACTGAATGAATATTGTCATCTAAACTATTAATTTTAGCTGGAAGCATTGATAAAATCAAACAGATGCTATAAATACTTGGATAATGCTGAAAAAGTTTCATGATGATTTCTACAGTCTGGAAATAGGAGAACAACCCCATGGGCAAGAGGGCCTCTTTAATGGAATAACACTTGGTTCACACTTCTGTTAGCACTTTCTCTCTTCACTTCATAGTAAATAGAGTCTCATTACACAGTGAGCTCTGAAATGTCAAGTCCTACTGTATCCTCAGTGCCTGTTGATATTCAGCAGTAGTCCAGGTTAAGCTAATCACCACAGATAACCAAGGATTCAATCTTCAATACTCCAGGATGAGCCACTTAAAGGTCACTGACCTTCCCCTCTCTCCTTAAAGCAAGCAATACCCAGTGACAGAGCTCCTCCCTGTACTTCTCCCATTCTGCACATTTGTTCATAATGTTCTCTCTGGAACACCCTTCTAAACCTCCATATACATCCACACTAGAAGTCCCACCTACATTTCAAAACCCAACTGAAATGCCACTTTATTCAAGAAGGAATCTCTAATCCACTTGATTGACAAAAGATCCCTCTCTCTATATGACTACATTACTTCATTTTCTTTCTTCTTCCACAGTTCTTATCCCATCATGCCTTGTGCTATTATTAGTTGCATATTTCTTTCATCTCTTTTATGCAACCGTAGTACTCTTAAGAGAAAGGCTTTGTCTTACTCCCCTCTGTACTTCCTATAGTGGCTTTTGAAATGACTTGTAAATAGTAGTGGCTTAATAAACGTTTATTGACTGAATAAATAGATCAATAAATAAAAGAACGTAAACTTTCTGATGTTTACATTATATGAATGGATGGAAGAAAGACACTTCCCCGTATATCCCATCCACTATTCCTACTCTAATGTGAGGGAGCCCCACACTATGTACACTTTGCTAAGGGTAAATCCCATTAACATAGAAATGTCATTTTGATATAGCAGGCTATAAGTCACCAATTCTTTGGTTGTAATTAATTCATTCAAGAAATTAGCCAATTCCCTAGGAGGATCCTGGAAGAATAAACATAGTTCAAGCAAGTTTTGATGGAAGCCATGCAAGGCGGAAGAAGCCTTGTACATCCATAAAGACAAATGATCTCAGACAAATGTCATAAAGACAAAGGACCTCTGACAAAACAAAAAAAGACTTTAAAATACTAGATTTAGAATTTTATGGGAGGGGCCAGCCACATGGCTGAGTGGTTAAGTTCGTGTGCACTGCTTTGGCAGCTGATGGCTTGACCAGTTCAGATCCTGGGTGCAGACATGGCACCGCTTGTCAGGTCATGCTGAGGTGGCACCCCACATGCCATAGCTTGAAGGACAAACAACTACATTTTCTAAGATCAAAGAGGTAAACTCTAAGGAGTTAAGCCTTCAGAGGTGACCAGAAGATCTGAAGCTGCCTTTTTCTTGGGAGCATTTGCCAATTCTGAGCATAGCCTAGAGGTTTGGAATCCAGATTTTGCCCTGGCCAGGGACCACTGCAGAGGACAAAGAAACCAGTAGAGATTTGATGGTTGGATAGGTCTAGAGTTGCAAAATTAGAGACTTTAGGTACCTCAAACACACTTCCAGTCTCCCCCTTAAGACATTTGTCAAATTAGGAAACTATACATGACTTGAGACTAAAGAGCTAAACTGAAAACCCTTGAAAGGCAGAAGAGAAATTTCTGTTGTAGTTGGTGAAGAGAAGCTATGATCTTCCAGGTTTTAGTTGATATATATGAGCCTAGAATTTGGGTATAACCAGAAGTAGAGGGAGTGTTACCAAAACTGCAGCCCAGTTTCAATGTAGTCCAGTATCTGATTGGGTTAAGGTGATAACTGCCTCCCAGCCTCTTCCCCTGCCTAGCAAAAGAAAAGACAAATCATCTCTGGTGGGAGGTAGCATCATCCGGAGTCTCTGCAGATTTTATACTGTCCAACATGCAATCAAAAATTACTGGGCATGTGAAGAGACAGGATCACATGGCCAATAATGAAGAGAAAACAAAAAACAGCAGAAGCCAACCCACAGATCATCCCAATAGAGAAGTTAACAGGAAAGGACTTTAAAGTAGTTGCGATTAATTTGTTCAAGAAGTAGTTGAAAAGATGAGTGGAATAAATGAAAGGATAAAGAATTTCAAAAGAGAATTAAAAATTTTTAAAGACTCAAATGGACATTCTAGAACTGAAAAATATAATACCTGAAATTAAGAACTCAAGAGATGTGTTTTATAGTATATTGAGAGAAACAGATGACAAGAAGTATTAACCGGAAAGTTAGCAGAAAACCTGCAGATGAAGCTTAGAAAAGAATGAAAAAAATCAGAAAATGTATCATTGGAGTCCTAGAAGGAAAGGAGAGAGAAAACACAGGAATATAGTGATCTCTGAAGACATAATGGCTCAGAATTTTCCAAAACGATAAAAAGACTCCAGCTCACAGGTTCAAGAAACTCAGTAGAGCTTAAGCAGAATTTCTTCTTTTAGTGCCATCTGGTCCCAGCATAGTCAAACTACTAAAATCCAGAAACAAACAAAAAATCTTAAAGCCCGTTGGAGAAAAAAGATCTTTGCTACCTTTAAAAGAGCATCAATAAGTCTGGAAAATAACTTCTCAAAGGAAATGGTATAAGCCAAAAGACAGCGAAATGAAAATTTCTACAATGTGGAAAAGAAATTACTGCCAACCTAGAATTCTACACCGAGCAAAATTATCTTTCAAAATTCATGTTGAAACAAATATATTATCAAAGAAACACAAACTGAGAGAATTCGTCACTAGTAGACTTGAAATACGAGAAGTACTAAAAGTTTTTCAGGTAGAAGGAAAAATATCTCAAATAGAAATATTGAAATGAAAAGGAATTAAGAGAATGGAGAAGTTAAAGAGGTATATAAATATAAATTAACCTTCAACATATAAAATAATAGTATCAATGTTTAAATTTAAAATGTAGGTGGAATTAAAATGCATTAAAAAGGTAGAGGGTAAATGGAGTTAGAAGGTGCTATGGTTCCAGTATTGTCAGGGCATTGAAAAAGTAGTAATGTGCACTCGACTGTAACAGGTCGTGAATTCTTTCAGTAATCTCTACAGTAATCACTTTCAAACTAACTATCTCAATAATTACATAAAAGAAGATTACATACTCAAAGTAAAATTAAGATTCAATTTAAGATCATATTGGATTTTAAAAATATTCTCCTTAAAAGAGACATACCTTAAATATTAGGATACAGAAAGATTGAAAGTAAAAGTGTGGAAAAAGGTATTCCATGAAAATATCAACAAAAATAAAGCTAACATAACAACACCAATATCAAAGTATATCTGAAGACAAGACTCATTACTAGAGATTTTTTTAAAGTATTTTAAAAAAGGATAAGTGAGTCAATCCCAGAAAAATAGAACAGTCTTAAATCTGTATACACCCAATAACAGTTTCAAAATATAGTTTAAAAATTATCAGACTATAAAAAATAAATAAGCAAATCCAAATCAAATTAGCAGACTTTAAAACATTTCACCCAACTGGTGATAAGAGAAGCAAACAAAAAATCCATTAGATAAGTAGACACAAGCAAACAAATTGGGCACAATCATACCATGGAGTACTACTCAGCAATAAGAAGAAATTATTAATACACAAAACTAGATGAATGAACAGCAAAGTTATTATACTGATTGAAAAAAGGTAGACAAAAATGAATATATACTGTATAATTCTATTTATATAAAATTCTAGAAAATTTAAATAATTTGTAGTGAAAGAAAGCAGATCAGTGGCTGGAAAGGGATAAGTAGGAGGAAGAGCTGTGGTTATGGTTTCATGAATGTACAGATATATCAAATTGTGCACTTTAAATATATACACTTTACATTTCCATATGTCAATTATACCTCAATAAAGTTATTAAAAAATCAGTAAGTCTAAGGGCTGCCCTAGCAGCGCAGCAGTTAAATTCACACATTCCACTTCTGTGATGCGGGATTAGCTTGCTCAGATCCCGAGTATGGACCTACACACTGCTTGTCAAGCCAAGCTGTGACAGGTGTCCCACATTTAAAGTAGAGGAAGATGGGCATGGATGTCAGTCAGCTCAGAGCCAGTCTTCCTCAGCAAAAAGAGGAGCAGATGTTAGCTTAGGGCTAATCTTCCTCAAAAACAAAACAAAACAAAACAGTGAGTTTAGAGAAGACTGAACAACACAATTAACACATGGACTCAAACAGCACATATAAGTAGAGAGAAGACTTTGAACACAACAGTAGAATTCACATCCCATTCAAGTTCACATGGAATATTTACCAAAACTAACCATATTAGCAGCATTAAAGAAAGCCTCAACAATGCCAAAGGAAAAAAATTATTCTGAGTATATTCTCTGACCACAGTGGACTTAGCTAGACTAACAAAAAGATGACTAGGAAACTCTAATTCCGTGGAATTTACTCAATAGTCCTCTATATAATGGGTCAAAGATAAGTAATGATGGAAATTAGAAAATAATTTGAAATGAATAATAATGAAGATAGGGCATATCAATATTTAGGGGATGCAGCTAAAGTAGCACTTAGAGGGAAAGGCATAGTTTTAAGTATGTATAGTAGAAAAGAAGAGAGGATGAACTATAACTTTAAAAAATTTCCCACCTAGAGAAAGTACAAGAAAGAAGATGAGGGTCAGAAGCCAATGAATGAGAAATAGCAGTACAAAAGAGATAATCAACAAAATGAAAAGATATTTTAAAGAACTTTAAAAAAATTGACAAACCCTTAGGAAGATCAATTGAAAACAGAGAAAACATATGATACCTTTTTCTGATTGCAAATGAGGGAAAATGAATACACAAAATCACAAAAAATAAAACTCCATAAAAACCAAATTGACAAGCCTCAGTATTGCATGAATACACGCAAGTATGTTTCATGCTTTTTATTAAATTTATCTCTAATGCAGTTAACTTTACATTTACATTATAGTTTTCTTATAAAGTATGGTGGCAATTCTCTTTTCAAATGCCTCTTTAAGTCTTTCGTGTTTTTTCACGATTGAGACATTTTAAAACATGTATGAATGTCTAACAATTAAACCATTTCTAAATATAGATATATGATACGTGTAAAAAGTAGATAAGAACTCTCTGTAACATGAAATTTATAGTTACTTAAATTATGTTAATTTAATACCACCATTATCCAATATTCTTTCTCTAAAAACTTTGATAACATTATTATAAAACAACAACAACAAAAAGGCAAGGGCTATGCTTAATGTTATACGGAAACCTTACTCAAGGTAACAAATATATTGCACCAAACTTTTAAGTAAAAAAATACGAAGTTGCTTAGGGATCTGTTGATTTTCATGGTTTTAATTGTCGTATTATTATGGACTAGACAGTAGCATTCTCAAGTCATGTCTACAAATACCTCACGTCAGAATATTCTTCAAACCTACATTTTCTCTGGACTTGTCCACAGTTAAGATTGTTTTCACTTTTTAAATAGAAATTTCCAAATAGATATGCAAACTCTTTGATAGATCATGATAGCAAAAAATGAAGTCTAGGCCACACAGATAGGCCAAATAAAGCTCCAGTAAGTGGCCAAGTAAGATCGAAAGCTTTCTGTTTAATGAAACAATTTTAAGTGAATCCTTAATCTCTCAGGTAGGTAGTCTGAAGGTGAAAGAAAGAGAATTTGGGTCAACTTCTCACTAAGAAAATATTTTACATACAGGGCTTATATGATATTAAAATGTACCCAGTGTGCTGAAACCCATTCTATATAAGCACAGATGCATGAAAGGATGTGGTTCCAGAGAAAGACACAGTAACAACCACAAGCATAGCATTAAATTATACTGGTTGATTTGGTAGAAATCCATACCAGCTTCTGGTATATGGTTGATTTTTTATATTCGGTATCCAATAGTGACACTCCCATAATTTTCTATATGGATATCATTGTGATTATCTTAAGGACAATTTTGAATGAGTTCCATGAGCCTCTACTTACCTCCCTTTTTCTCCCCCAAAATTATACAAATCATGTTTACTTTCATGAGCACAAAGTTTATTATTTTATGTGGTGCTTATATCAATAATACTGTGACCCTCTGAGGGATGTGTGGTAGAAAGGGACAGAAAACCCACATGAAACAACTTCTTAGAATTTTTATTAGTAAATGCATTTCTATTTTTATAGCATTATCTTCACATAATACAGTTAAAACCTATAACTGCTTAAAAATAGTTCATTATTTTTATAGTTTACTATGTCGAAAAGAGGAAAAGCGTGCTAGCTATAGCTCTGCTTATCTTTCTGTCATTGAACTCCTTATAAAATAATAGTATTTTCTATATTTATAGAAATACAGTTTTCATTTAAGAAATTCAAACTATTTAACAACTATTATATGGATAGTCCCTCAGTTCTCTGAGATTATGGTGGGGTGATAGAAAATTTGATAATTTAACTCGTAGACTCAGTATCACAAGATAATCTTGTTCAATTACTCAATTTGGGTTTTAAAACCTTCTATAGATTCCTTTCCAATTGCTGAGCAGGTTTTGATAAAAGAACCCCAAATAGTGAAATTTGTCACTAAAAAGGGAGCACATCACGTTGTACTATGAATGCACTTTCCTTATTGCAATCTTTTTCATGGTTTTCACACGTGCGGCTTTCTTGTTGGCTATCCTTGGAGAAGTCAGACAAAAGGAATTCATTCCACCTTCTTCATGAGAGTCTTTGAAATGTTTGAACGTATCTCTCATGGTCCCCTGGTTGTCACTCCATTGTCGGGTTTTTCCCATCATTACTCATTTGAGATAGTTTGAGTTTCCTCTCCATTCTAGTCAACCGTCTCCATTGGTCTACATCTTTCACAAGCTGCATTTTCTGCAATATGACCCGATACTCCCAACTGTTGTCTGACTGTTCCTGAGTGGAGCAGAACTCACGGCCCTCCCTCTGGGTCATAGGGCAGTAGCAGAATGTATTTGTGTTCTCAGAGGTTTAATCACATCGTTGACTGACATTAAGTTGAGTTGACAAAATCTGCTAACATCTTTTACTTATTCTCATGAAATCATATTTCCTGTAATCTGTAATTATATTGCTTCTTTTGTAGACATAAGCACAAGACTCGAGATTTATCCCAATTATTTTTTTAATAGGGATATACTCACTACTCAAGAACACCCAACCTCATGACAGGAAAAATGTGAAAACTCCTACATCTTTCTCATATATTACGCTCATACCATCTCCTTCTTTATAGACAAACTAAAGTGAAAAGATATTAGAAATTATCTAAGTATTGGAGACAAATGTTCCACTACAGGAGAAAAAGGAGAGAGGGAATATGTTGTTCGTTTTCTTTTTCTTTTTTTTGCTTAATTTACCAAACAAATATCAATTTTCTGCTTTGTGTTACCACAAAGAGGCATAGAGAGGCATATATAGAGGCAGCGTGAACAAGAATTCTAATTTAAGGGAATGGAGCTGTCAATGGAATGGTTTCCTGATCAGCCACTGTTCACTCAGCTGTTGTAGAGCGATGACCAGGCACTGTGTTACATCTTGCTGGGCTTTAGCTGAGAGCACACAATTCAAGTTTTCCCGTTTATATTGAGTCCAATAATTGCTTTTGTGTTGTGTTCTTTTTGTCACATCTCGTTTTTCAACTTTACTAATAAAGTGTTGAAGAAAACTGTAAAATACTACAAGTGAGATCTCTTAGTTATACCATTTTATTAATAGCATTTACCTTTGGCTGTTAAACTATGAACATATAATAAAAAAAGCTGCAATATTGCATTAGCAGGGTAAATGCATTGCAGTGAATACTAATAAACCATTCGCAATTTACTAAGAGCTCAATATAGCCCAAATTATATTGTTAACAATAGGCCTCATTTACTCACATGAAGCTTAAAAAACACTCTCAAGAATTAACATAAAACACCTTACGTGGTTTATGTACACTATAACTCATCTATAGAATGGGCAATAGAAATTGCCAAAATTAACATTTAAGCCAGTCCCTTCAGAACAGCTACCAATGTATGAGCCTTATAAAACGTCTCTCTTTTCTTTTGTCTGTAGATCTCCATTTGTACTTAGGTTATATTTAGAGTGGTGATGTGAAATGGGTCATGTTGACCCTGTTTAAGAATATATGGTGTTTTACAGGCTTAATGGTCCATTCCTAAAATTAAAAGAGTTTGATTGTATTTGATTTACAAGTAATTGTGGAATAGACTCAGAGTGGGAAAGAATTCTAGCAAAACTTTTACTCTTTACAGAAATCCTCTCTACAGCAATCCTCGATAATAATCATAAGAAACGCTAACACTCTCTGAGTTATTACTATGCACTACTTTCTATGCAGGAACATCCATGAGGATTTATGAGTAGGCACGAAGGCGCAGAGTTATAGAGTAAGGTCTCCGTGATGTCCTGCCTAGTAAGTGGCAGAGACAGCCAGGAAGAGCATCCTGACGCTCTAGTGCTGATTTCCTGTGCTTCTCCATTTCACCTGACAGCCTTTCAGTATCTGGGGAAGGCAGTCTCCATTTAAGCAGTTCTTAAAAAGGGGTGCTCATTTTCTCTGTAGGGCACCTATCGTATTTGGGACATCTCTAGTTTAAGAAGCCCTGCCTTATAGTGAATCTGTATAACTGATACAGCCTGTATAACCGTATATATCCTCTTGATCCTGGCTCAGTCCCTTGGAACAGCTCAGAATAAGTCAAATTCCCCTATCCATGACATGCCGTCAAGAATTTGAAAAAAGCAATCACGTTTCCTCCAAACCTCTTTTTTTTTTTTTCAAACTAAACACTTCCCAGTTCCTTCAACTTTTTTCTTATGACATAGTCCCTACCCTTACCATGTGCTGATTGCTCTCCCCTGACTACAATTGTTTGTCAACAAGCATTTCAAGTCGTGGCATCAGAACTGAAGAACAATAGTTCAGACAGGAGCTGACCTTTAGAGCTTGTCTTGGGGCTCTACTCTCCCTCGTTCTGGATGGTAGAACAGAGAACTTTAGCATTTCCGATTCATCTGACTTCTTCAAAGCAAATCAGCAGGTCCGCAGCATGCATACTATAATGAGGCAATAGATATATATTTTATAGGCTGCTTTGGTTAAATGAGATAACAAAGATAAAATGCGTGGCTCAAATTATAGCACACGCACTTCAAGGCCAGTGTGTAGCAGTAAACTACGGCCTCGCCAGCCACTTAGTCTTCCTATGTCGGTGATTGTTATTTTAGATCTGGGGACTCAAGAAGTTCAGGCCAACCCTGCATGCATGGCAATAGTCAATTGTAGTACAGAATTCAGCAGGCATCAAGTCATATTACTGTCTCATCCTGATTTGAAATGAAAATTCTCTAGATTATTAGGACACTCTGCCCAAGCCCATGCTTGAACAGTTTTTTTTTTTTTTTTATTTTAACGTAAGTGATGAACTATGTACTTAACTTCAGCAAATTGCATCTTTTAGTTTAGTTGTGACCTCTGAATCCTCACTTGATTATCCAGGGCATTAGCTCTCCCTCTCAGAGCAGTATTATCCTCAGATTTCATAAGCATGCTACCTTTATCATTTTCAAGGTTTGATAGAAAAGGAGAAGTGGGACCAATCTCACAGGCCTGGCTGTGCCACTAAAGCAGCAGCTGGGCCCAGGGCAGGCACTCGGGCAAGGAACAGCATAGTCAGGAAAATGAGAAAGAGCAGAGCACCAGCACAGGATCTAGAGACCAACAGGAGATCCAGCACTCTATCAGGCCACCACGGAGTCTATCACTCCAGCCTAAATAGTCTCTGTCTTTAGTATCAGGAAAAAATCAAATTTCAAAACTCAGCAACCCAAAATGAACAGACAAGTCTCATCAAGATGTCCTTAGTGAAATGTTTATTATGCTCCTGAAGAATCATCATCATAATAATGGCCTCTGCTATTAGATGTTTACTATGGTCCAGGCCCTTCATGTGAGCTACTTCTTTCAATCCTTCCAACAACCTTCTGAGGCAGATATTATTATTATGGCTATTTTACCAAAGAGGAAACTACGCTACTTGCTCAGGATCCCATAGATTGAAGAGCCGTCTCAGAACCCACACCCAGCAGCCTGTCTCCAGGGCCTGTACTCTGCAACATTCCTCCACGCTGTTATTCCAATTTTTAATGCAGGAGGCAATTTCCAGCCTCCATATTTTTTCCTAACAACAATTGTAACCATGGTTTTACTCTGATTTATTTTTGCAGTCTAACATTGTTAGAGCATTTTCTTCAACTCTATGACCTGGTAAGCCCATTACCATCTTGAGTCTGTGAATATTTCTTTTTGCTCAAGCTTGATACCTGGCATTTTTCTTTACTGGAGTTCAACCTTGCTCATTTGTCAATTCGCCAATCATGTATCCAGTTCTCAGCATTGTGCTCAGAGTTTGGGTGGCATTTCTAAGTAGGAAAGGTATTTTGATTTGTTAACAAAGATCCTAATTATACATTCAACACGGAGGACAACATATCTAAACAAAGTTGTTCTTAACGAATTAGGAAATTATGGATTTGGTCTCTATTTAAAAGAGAAGAGCTTAACTCACAAACATATATATATTCATATGTTGAAAGTCATTCTTTTTGTATTTATAAATAAAATGGATCAGGAAATGCTCAGGTTTCCTCTGAAGGAACTATCCTGTAATTGTCTCTGAAACATTCTGTTATACTTTAAAGTGTCTTGCAAATGTTCACAAAGAGAAGGAGCAAATCTAATTCTGCAAGAGGTTTGTAGATTTGGTCACACAGCTGCATCCCAATCCCCTCAACCATTAAACAAATAAACAAAAAATAAATTCATATAGGAAATTTTGCCCAGAAAGCACTTTCAGAATCGTCTAACCCAGACCACCCGCCTCTGTCACTAGTCATGGCGGTTTCGACTTTGCTTCAGGGACTCTATTACTGTTGAATCAAATGTTCCTTATTACCAAAACTTCTGTTCTTCAGCCTCAAATGCATGAGGTTATTGGCAGCCAGAGAATCATCCAGAGCCTCATATGGCTGCCTAATGCCCCCCAGGCTATCGTGATGCAGCTGCAAGAGAGAGAGTGGCAAGCCCAACCCAGAGCCCAGCACGTCCAGAGCCCAGCACGTCCAGAGCCCAGCATGCTGCGCCAGCACTCTGCCAGCACCAGAGCAGCCCTGGTTCCCCATGCGTGCTCCTATAGAAATTTCCCAGAACTCCACAAAAGTTGCTATCCCTGTCCATTTTCCTTAGGAATGCATTAATTTCAAGATTTGCAGAGGGAAGGGAGGTCGAAAGGCAAGCCAACTTTCAGCTTCCTCCCTTAGTGGTGGTAGCAGAACCATGAACCATACCTCTCCAAGACCAACTGTGTAAATCACAGTTTGAACTTTCCCTCTTTCTAGGCTGAAGGGGTGGTGCCCTAGTTCAGTGTTGAGACGGTTCAACCAGGATTGAGGTTTGGTCGGTGTCCTCTGCTCCTTCCTCTACCCCTGCCTTAGCTGGAGGCCCAGCTCAGATTCTGAAGATACTGAAAGGATCCTTCTTGAAGGGTAAGCATATTTCCTTGTCAACCCGCCACCAGTTTTCCAATGCACAAGACTGAGTTGCGGCTGGTTTCTACACCTGCCTGGAAAAAAGGAAAAGTGAACTGCCGCCACCCCACTTCTTCAGCAAAAATTTCATTCATTATATTTTACCCAAGATGACTTTCTACACGGAAGAGGAATCAAATAATCATAAATGTTTATATGAGTATTTACAAAGTGCCATACATGCTACTAAATGCTTTCCATTCACTGCCTTTGTCAATCCTCATAATTACCCAGGAGGTAAGTACTATTTTGAGTCTCTAGTTTCCAATAAAGAAACTGAGACTCAGAGATGGTAGGGATTTTGTTTAAGGTCACACAGTTACTAAGTGAATAGACCAGAATTTGAACTAGACCTCACTCACGGCAGAGCTGTATAACTTGAAGTAAAAATGCCCTCAATTTCCTACTAAATGGGATAAATGCTTAGGTAATTCAAAGACAAATTGAATAGGTTTTCAAATGATAATTGTTAACATTTTTTTGACTTATAAATAGCACACAAAGAAACTATATAGGATGCGAAATGGATTTCCAGGGCCACATTTTAGGAAATACTTTCCCTTGGACAGTTTCTCAAACCTAACTTGCTCCAATGATGTATTACACCCTGTTTATTATCTACAAAAAGCACAAATAGTTAGAAAAATGTTTTTGACCTTTACCAAAAGCAAATATGATCTCGTTTCTGAACCAGAAACCTTGGTCTGGACTTTGAATACTGATCTGGAAACAAGTTTTTAAAAGAATTAGCTCAAAGCAGCAGGTTTGTAGCTCATATGACACGAGATGATCAATGACCACATTAGCTACTAATCTAAGGCATAAAACATGCATGAGGCATTAGCATGGAAATCTAACACTTTCCCACCCCAGGTGGCACTGGATTTCTAATCTGTTGTCCCATCTAATAGGAATAAACTTAAATAGCTTATTTAGAGCTTCATTTACAAAGTTAATAATTAGGGTGATTTACTCAAGAGGCAGGGGTGACGAGGGAGGAAGGCAGACAGCTGGGTGGGGGATGAAATGCGAGAAGGAAAATAAGTCAATTTGAAAAAGCCAAACTCAACGTCTTAGTATAATTTTGTCTTGAAAGATATCCCCCCTCTGATGGGAGGGAATCAGGGTCAGAAAAAAGCATGACCTCAAGAAGCTGAGTCTTGGTTGGGGACCAACAAATAAATCCCATTATTTGTTACAGGGTGCTAGGCAAGTTGTTTAATCCCCCAAACAAAGGTTTGTACATCTTTAAAACGGGAATGAGAATGCCTGCTTTGTGAGGAATAAAAACATAACAGAAGCAAAGTGGTTAATACAGTACCTGACACTTGGGAGGGACTCAATGTCTATTGATTCCACCCTTTAGCAGATTCACCAGATAGTGCTAAGATGCAAACGTGGTCCCCTTTTCCTGGGTCTACAATGCCAGAGTCTGATCTAGTCACAGTTTTTGACACGGTACTTTTATTACCTACATTCAGTGCTGGGACAATGGTTAGATGAGTTGTTTAATTTGATGTTACACACAATATCGAGCAAATGAGGTTCAGCCAATTAGAAACAAGCAGGTGGGTAGTCTGTCCCTCACCTCTCAGGTGACTCAAGTTACCTATATACCATTTATGAGACCCGGCTCCAGGCTTATCCTTAACATTTTAAGGGCCCAGAGCAAGAGTCCTAATGGAAACCCATATACCTAGATATTTAAAACTTATAAAACAAAACAAAATAGTTTCTATCCCCTTGCCTAGACAAAAGCACCTTAAAAATCACGTGGAAGGCCAGATTCAAACACAATTCTCAGAGCTCTTGGAGTTCTGTGCCAGGACATGGCAGCACGGGAAGAGCCAGCTCTCCCCACTTCACTTCCCACCCTGCTCAGTCCTACCCTGCGAGGGGACTTGCACATGCGTGTGTGTGGACACTCCAATCCTCACATCCAAGCTCCATCTCCACCCTCTACGCCCACAAACAGCCACCCCAAGACCACCTATCACGCCTACTTCTGTGCCCACCAACAGCATGGTTGGTCCTCCTCCAAGAGGAAAATCCAAGGAAAAATGCCGGTGCGGGCCCTGGAAGCTGGCTCAGGACTGCTTAGGCTGGAAATTCCAAGGTCCCAAATACCCAAAGAGTGGCCTAGAAGTGGGGGAGGCAGACTCCAGGGGGCCATGAAGACTCCAGGTGGTTCTGACGCCACACTGCACCATGAGGAGAGAGGGGCAGAGCCAGAGGAGAGCCATTAATGCCTGGAGCCCAGCACAGGGGTCCATTTTCCCAGCTCAGCCTATTTGTTCAGTCGAGTCCCTTTATCTCCTTATTGTCCCCGGTGCCATCCTGCAGGGCAGGATGTTAACAGTCACTGCAGGGGAACTGGGTACTACCCATAAAGTGGCTCCAGAGCAGCCGATCCTTCTGCAATGCAAAGTGTGGACATTATTATTAACCCTTCTAATCTCACTCTATGCATTAAATCAGTCTTGATAATTAGCAAGTTCCACCTTCTAAACAATTAGTTAGACTGGTAAATAATCAAGAGACAGAAAAAGCTAATTAACCTTGGGTTTCCTTCGTAGAAATCTAGGGAGAATTTTTTACATATAATGTACGTTAGGGCTTTTTTTTTTTTCACAGAAAGAATTGTTCTAAGATGTTTTCATGCCCATCCTTAATATAGAAAAGCACGGTCTGCCTCACAGGTCTAATAATCCTTGGCACCCTGAGCACCACTGAAAGGTTTTCCGGCCCATGGAGAGAACTTTTGCAAACTGTCTTAAGGCCATAACGCTCTCTTTTAGAGGGTTGTAAATAGAAGGTACAGGCTACTACCCACAGCTTGTTATCGACTCATGTTGCTGCCCTAACAGAAGAGAGCCAGGAGTGAAGGGGCCTCACCATACCTGCCCGACGAGATTGAGGATCTGCAGAAAGACTGAGCATTCGGGAACATTCAGGGCCAAGTAGCAGCCCCTTTAGTTGTGACGATATCCCTCCATGACTTGGTCCTTGCATAGGCCCCCTCTTCCACTCATCCATCACCTCCCTCCCACCTCTCAGGGGCTTTCCACCTCCAAGGTTGTCAAACCACATTGTAATCACCTGGAGAGCTCTAAACATCAGCTCTGGAGATTCCATTTTAATCGGTGCAGCCTGGGCATGGGGAGTTTTATGAGCTCCCCAGGTGACTCTAATGTGCAGCTGGGTTTGAGAATCCACGCTCCGCCACAACCAGCCCCAATCTACTGGCTCTTTCCGGCACACGCCCAGCACTCTCACACATCTATGTCCTTTTCTTTTGCTTCAAATGTCCCTCTCCCACCCGGCAAGCTTCTCCCCCATAAGACCCAGTCACATGAAGCCCTGCCCCAGACAGTCCGGTCTGCCCATTTTGAGACCCCAGAACATTTCATGCATCCCCTTAATAGAGCTAACACAGACTTTATAATTTATCATCCCAGCCAACGCCCTGTTGAATGTAAAAGAAAACACTATCAATAATTATTCTGGGTGACAGGTGTCGACTAGGACTATCCCAGGCAAACTGGAACATCAGCTCCCCTGATTATAGCCCCTATTATATTAATCAGTAATTGCTACTTGCGTGTCTATCTCCCACCCTAGGTGTGAAAGCCATCAGGCAGGGACCATACTTACTCGTCTCTCTAACCTCAGGACCAGCACAGACTAGATGCTGAATAGATTTTTCCATAAGAGGCCCTCTTTTATTATGGTTAAATGCATGGACTCTATAACCAAGGAGCATGGGTTCAAATTCCAGCTCTGCCATTTTTTAGCTGTGTGACAACTTCTTGTGCTTTAATGGCTTCATCTCTGAAATGGAGATAATAATGAAATGTACTTAATAGGGTGGTTTAAAGGTTTAAATGAGTTGATATATGTAAAGTACTTAGAACAGTACCTGAACATAGGAAGTACTATGTAAGCATTTCTTATTCTTTGTAAAAAGGACGGATAAACCAACTGAATAAGTTCCAAGTGGCTATTTTCTAAGGAACTCCTCCAAATGATCACACCCGCAGTGAATGCTCATAATAGTAACACCGGCTGACCTTTACTGAGGACCCACCATGTTCCAGGCACATACATTATCCCATCCACCCTCCACCACAACCCTATCAGGGAAATATACTACCTGTTCCATCAAGTTTACAGATAAGGAAACTGAGGCTCAAATAGAAGATTTCCACAGTCACCGCATTTTATCTTTCTATAGAAAAAAGCAACTCAAATCCTCTCTCACTGTGAGTTTCCTGTGGTTCCTTTGAGAAATAAAAGGGCTTCTCTGAAGTCCCCGTTACACAATGTACCCAATATTTGAGGCAATGAAGAGTGAAAAGGCGATGGCGGTGAAATCTGTGCTTTGGAGGGAGCTCTTGTTCGCCGCTTTTTGAAGTGTTTTAAACAATTCACGAACCAGTATTATCAAGAGGGTAATATCTACAAAGCAGTATTTGGCGTACTCTGAGGACACCCAAAATTATAAAATCTTCCTCTCACCTCCAAGAAATTCAAAGTGTAGTTGAGAACATAAAGAAAATATTAAATAACACCAAGGATTTATATAGCTGGGAGAGTCCCAGAGCAGCGAATGATGAATTCCATGTAAATGGTACCATTTGCACCTGCCACGGGAGGCCAGGAAAGGGAGGACTTCTGAAGAGAAGAGCTTGAGGGGGCATGAGAGCTACATCTTCAAATATCTATTAATTCAACAAATGTTCCCCAACACCCGCCGTGTGTCACTCCGCTGCACACTGGGACGGCAGAGGTTAGAAAAACTGAGTGGTGCACTCAAGAAGCCAAGAGTCTAGAGGCGGAATCAGACATGTGGACAGATAACTCAAAAGGCAGAAGAAGAGCAGAAACAGAGGTGGCTATTCTCTGTCTCCAGGATACCGGAGGGCCCAGAGAGGAGCATCCACTCAGTCTCACCTGGGCAAAGCTGCCAGGAGCAATGTGGTAGAAGATTCTAGAAGAGAGATTGCCCAAGCTAAGTCTTAAAGAATAAATAGGAGTTATCAAGGGAAAAAACATAAAGGAAGAAAAGGATAAAAGAGCAGTGCCAAACCATGGGGAAAGGGAGAGTGTAAGCCTTTAACAAAAAGAAAAAAAGACTGAGAAATCCAAACAGAAAACGATCCAAATTTTAGGAGCTGGAAGGCAGGAAATCTGGGGTCATGGTAGGGAGACAAAATCCCCTAGAAAGGAAGTTAGATATAAGGCTGGAAAGTGAAATCATCATTTTTTTAGTTTATTTTGTTCAACAGAATTCCATATAATGAAGAGATTGCACATTTATCAATTGCTTCTTGAAAAAGGGCATCCAGCATGTTGTATCCTATTGAATGTGCCTGGACCCAAGAAAATACTCAAAATGTATACTCTGAAAAATATATCTGTCTGTACACACACAGGCATGCACACAGTCACAGAAAAACACGTGCCAAAACACAATCTAATCCTAGTTCATATTCATAAGGGGCCTCAAAAGTCAAAGTTGTTTTTATTGGTTTTGATGCAGTCTTCCTTCTGGTCTCTGCCAGTGATAGGAGCAAGCTGATGTAGCCCCTAGGGAAATATGGAGGGCAGAAAGGGAAGACAAAACAACTTCTCTTTTTGGCCCTGAACTAAACTTATAAAGTACACCTGGCAGAAGGGAAATCTAGACAACATTTATTTGTCTAGTTTCATTAAAAAGTGCACACAGGCTATTACTAAAGAAAAAACGTGCTCTTGAAGAAGAAGTCATAAGCTTTGACAGGACATATCATCAAAATATGATTATATTATTTATACATGTGTATACTGTGTCCACATATAAAGATACACAATATACACGTGGCCCTTCTCATTATCCATTAACGGGTCAATGAAATCATTGATCAAGAGGCAGGAGGGCAGAGGGATGGAGCACAGGAGCTCAGAAGTTAGACCACCTGGCATTCAATCCTTGCTCCTTGACGTACAAGCTGTTTGAGCACTTTCCCTGTAATTATAAGCAATGCAACCCCTCCAAGCCTCAGGACTTCATCCACAAAGTCAAAATAATACTGGGACCCACCACATGGGATTAAAGGATGATCCTTTTCTTAGGCCTAACTGAAGGTAACTCATGTAGAAGTGCTTAGCTTATTGACTGGCATGTCCTAAGAACTCAATGGTAGTCTCAGAACTATTTAACTTATACCAGAAATTATTCCAAAACATAGAAAGGAGGAGACATTTGTAAAAGCATTAAAGTGATTAGATGAGGCTGACTGGTCTTTTTGAGGCCAGGCATAAATTCACGAACATAAGAAACTTCTTTTGTACAGGACCATCCAGTGCTTAAAACTGAGGATCATTTTTCATATGGCTCTCCATATATTCCTGTCACTTTGACTTACCTTATCTCTCTAAATGAGCCTTCAAAAAATACCCCTGAGGGGCCAGCCTGGTGGCCTAGCAGGTAAGTTTGTGCATTCCACTTCAGTGGCCTGGCGTTTGCTGGTTTGGATCCTGGGTGCAGACCTATGCACCACTCATCAAGCCATGCTGTGGCAGGTGGCCCACATATAAAGTAGAGGAAGATGAACATGGATGTTAGTTCAGGGTAATCTTCCTTGAAAAAAAAAATACCCCTGAATCTAATCACTCCCAAAGTCTGTAAAACCCTCTCAAAGGAAATGGTTCCCACTATAAATTATAAAATGTAGG
Source organism: Equus quagga (assembly GCF_021613505.1). Lineage (NCBI taxonomy): Eukaryota > Metazoa > Chordata > Mammalia > Perissodactyla > Equidae > Equus > Equus quagga. The sequence goes on from NC_060272.1 coordinate 125,240,031, forward strand.
ATCCCAGTGGACAGACTTGCTGAAAATTCAGACAATGATCCATCCACGGGCTTGGGTAGAATGGTATGGTCCATATGAAGTTTAGCAATCCTGAATTAATCCCCCAAATGCAACCGTGTTGCAATTTACATTTTAAAACGTCAATTAATTTTTTTCCCTTGGATTTATCCATCTCCCTGCTCACTCTCCCTCCCATCCTCCTCTCTGCTCTCATTTATACCTTACTTCTGGGGGATAATTTTAAGAGCGAACCTTTGCCAAGATTCTGAATTGCTCGTATTGCTTAATGCATATCCAAGTAGAGAAGGACAGATCCTAAGCCTGAGCATAAAAGCAGTCATTCCAAAGTTTGTAATATTTGGAGCTAGACTGTAAATGGTGGAAATTTCAAAGTGAAAAAAAAAGCCTAGTGATCAGACTCGAGAAATATTTTAAACCACCGGAAACTTTGATCTGAAACCTTTGTGTTTTGCACATTACAAATGTAAAATATGGATTTTTCAATCAGGAGAAGCACAGGAATTGGGTAATATAGTCAAACGGACTTGCATTTCCATATCTAACTTTTTTTTTCTTTCTGTCCAGGAAAAAGAGAATTACTCTTCCATTGTACAAATCCACCTACTCAGAGGCATATGATTAAGATCCTAAGGAGCTCCAGTCTTCAGGCACAGAGAAATGTGAAGAAAAAAAAAACCAACCTAAAGCCTAAGGTGAATTATCACTCTTTTAAGCTGTGATTAAGTTTTAAAATAAAACTATCAATGGCTTCTGCTCTACAGTTGAAACCAGCTCTACTTTCCCCCACTGTCTCCACTTCTGCCTTCAAATAAAACCTTGCAGATCCAAGAGTCTGTTTCGTGGTTTAGGTTTATTAAACCCTGGTATGGTTCCTCCAGGGTTGAAGATCCTTGCGCTAAACTGCTTACCAAAGGTTTACAAACTGAAATGGTTCCCAGGGGAATTTTTTTCTGCCCAGTTAGTTCTGTTACTGCTTTCTCTGAAGTCCAAGATTATTGAGATAAAACTCATTAGAAAAGTCAAGCTTCCCTAACTTCCAACACTAAATCATTCAGAAAAGCAGGAATCAGAGCTTGGAGCTCTTCCCACTTTTATATTATTAAAAGACTGACTTTAGTAAGTGAAAGCCTTGTTTACTCAATACCAGTTTTCAGAAAATGATGCCTCAAAGCAACTTTTCTTTCTTTCCCCACACAACACTCGAAGCTCAAATTCTTCATTAAATTCTGGGTTAAGCTGGCCTGTGCCATTTCATTTATTGATTCAACTGCAAAGTGACTTCTTCCAGACCCCACATGACATATCATGGCAACGACACAGCTTAGCAAGAGAATTAACAAAAGATAAAGACACTTGTCTAATGAGGACAAGGAAATTAAGACATAACTTAAAACTCCACGCTCTTTCTTGAGCCTCATGTTTTATGATGCCCGGAAACTTAGAATACCAGTTTAGCCTTAGGCTTCTTTCCTAAGTCAGGGATCTGGCATTATATACGGTTAGTCCAAAAAATTTTCCCATTTTTCCTACTAATAGGAAACTTGTCTCATCTATATAAATTATAAGTTGTACACCAGCCGATTAAAGCTCAGAACACATTTCCCATGGAACAGTGGCTGTTGACTTCTAAGATGAGTCCACAAATGATTACACCCACATTGCAAGAATCCTATATCTAATATCCTTCACATGTGGCTAACCACCCAGGATTCAAACACCTTTACTGACAGAGCTCATGGCTTCTAAGGCAGCCCATTTCTTTCATTGCACTCTCCCTTTGTACATTAGCTAAAATCTACATTAGCTAAAATTTGCCTCCACCTACCAGCTGGCAGATCCTTCTATAATCGTCCAGGGAGCCATCCTGCTCCTTTTGTCCTCACTTCTCCACTGTAAACATGCTCAATTCCTTGAATGATTTGTCCTAATATGGATTGCACCCCCATGCCTTTGAATATGCTCCATTTCATTTTTTAATATCATTTGTGTAGTGTAAAGGACACAGCTGGAGAGAATCAGATGTGTATGGCCAGCACAGTAGGACACTGGTTACCCATAGCCTGGACAGTAGGGTTTTATTTTATTTTACTGAATACTAAGTCATTGAAAGTCACCAACAGCTGTCAACAGAATGTACTTGGGTTAGAGTGGAGAACTTGTTGTTTATGATGTGTGGCAGAGTGCCTGGTGAGGGAAACTTTTTTTCTAAACCAGAAAGGTGAGAACTAAAAATATCAGCCATTTCTATATCTAGAAATAGAACCAACAAATGACCTCCTAATAAATCCTTATTATCTGGAAAAATCATTTGGATGGCATTCATTACAAATAAGTGCCCATCACCCTGGAGAAAAGTATAAAAGAATCTTTTTGTCTATAGGTTGGCCAAGCCTGTTTCTCCCAACATCCCCCGGGGTTCCGAGCTCTGGTGGGGAATGGGGAAGGAGCAATTTGCATAAATAGTTCTGGGGCGAGCTTTCTGAGAGAGAAAGGACCAACACTACAACGGACCTAATGGCAGAAAAAGCAACCAAACTCTAGAAGTAAAATAACCATGGAGCCAGACAGCAATATGACAGAAGGGCTGGTTCCTTCTTGCAGTCAAAGGAGGAAACGAGAAACGAAAGTTTTCTTTAGTTGAGACCCAGTAACCCTACCCCTACCCAGGGGCATACTTGGCGCTAAAGAGAGGATTCTGTGGATAAACCTAAAAAACTGTCAGTTTAGAAGACCCAGTCAATTTGTCATGGAAATCTCTTGGTCAGAATAACACCAATGGAGCAGGACCACCATCTCTTCAAGAGCCACTAGCATCCGTAGCTGGAGCAGAAGATTTAGCCATAGCCACATCACTTCGAGTGTAACCATCAGAGACAATTCCTCCTCAAAGGGACGTCTTAAGCCTTTACCAGCATAGAGCTAAGAGCTCTGGTGAATTTGGGCAAACCTGGCTTTGTAACCTGGTTCTGCTACATCCTAGCTGTGTGAACTCACACTCTTTAGCTGTCTTATTCTCCAGTCTATATGGTGAAATGATAACTTCATCTATCTCTTAAGGTTGCTGTGAAAGTTTGAATAAAATAATAGGTTCATAGATTTAACATATTCTTTGGACTCTAATAAAAACATATGCTGTTAGCTCTTAAACATCTTTTATACTTTTTTATTGTGAAATGTAGTACATACAGAGAAAAGTACATTAAATATAAATGCACAGCTAAATAAATTATTTTAAAGTAAATACCACACTCAGATTTTTTAAACTTTTAATTTTAGAATTTTTCTTTGCATTTTTTTAGAATTTCTCTGTCATTTTTTGTGTGTGTCGTTTCCAACTCTGTAAAATTTGCAAGCTTGCCTTTTATTTCCTTGGATATACTAAGCCTAGTTATTTTAAAATCTGTACTGATTCTGCATAGTCTCATTCCTATCTGCTTGTCTCAGTGTGCCAGGTCAGTTATCATGTGAGAGACGTTGTATTTTTAGAAATAATTTTAAGCCTCCAATGATACTATCTTCCTTCAGAAAGGACATTTTTGTTGCTTGAGCCAGACACCCTGAGGTAGCACAAATCGCTTTAATCTATTTATAGGGACTGAGTTTTCTGGGCCTCCCATGTGACTCAAGGCTGGGCTGACTGCCTTCCCAGTCATCCTTACTCCTGAGATGTGTGGTCCTTCAAGGTCCAAACCTAAAGCATGCAATGAGGATTCTTCGTATGGCCCCTACTTTTGACAGACCCTGAACTCCAATTTTTGTCCCCTAAGCCCCACAAGTCTGTCAAAAGTACTTCTCAGCATTGCAATAATATCTTCAATAATTTGCAAATGTAAGCAACCTGAATGCTGGGTTCGTCTCTCTGCTTACCTGTCTTCACCCGGCTCACGGTTCCACAATCCTTCAATGTATTTTTGGCTGCTCTATACCTTCAAGTACATGTTTCTTTCATGGTGTCCAGCTGTGCTTGTTATTTTTGTTCAGAATGTTGGTTAGAATTACCTAGAATGATATTGCCAGAAGTGAAAGTCCCTGCCACTATTAGTATTTAATCACCCACAATAAACTAACCAAGCTACTGAACAGAACTACTGCTTTATCTGTGCCTGCCTTATGATGCTTATCACTTCCAACCGTGCATTATAATCATTTTTAAAAAATATTTCTCTGCCTCTGTTAGATTTTTAAGCTCCTCTGAGACACAATCCATACTCACACCTGATTAATCTATGAATTACCCCCAATTCCTGTGTCTTATTCACATTAACCTTGCAGGATCTGTTGAGTGAATGAATAAACCTAAATGTCTCTTGTTTGCACAAACTGGACACCTCTGAAATAGAACTTTTAAATTATCCTAAACTATGTAATGGGTCATCTCAGCAGAAATAAGAAGGAGAATATAACTCCAAATATCAATTGTGATTTGCATTAACAAGTTCCTCCAGACCTTGAATGAGAAGTGATTGCAATCTGAAGAAATAAATATGAGTATTAGGGTACAACTTGGATCTCCCAGGTTGCATTTTCAATATTGATCTGCATATTTCATTCAGTATTAGCACCCGCAACTCAAATTATGTAGCCATTGCTCTCATTAAAATTCATAAACTCTCTCTGGAATTCATGGCAGCCATCTGGCCAAATATTGGCTTCTTACATTTGAAACTCAATTGCTTTGAAGTCACTGAATCTCTCAATCAATTACAAAGGATTTGAGCTCTTAGGGTTTACATTGATTGGCCACTATTTTCCTAATGGAGTCATAGCCTCTGTAATTACCTATTTGATAGGAGAGCTGCCTGCTTTCTGAAGGCTATATATTCTAGCTCTTCATTTACCTAAAACGTGAGTTGGCAGCCCTCATGAGAGCATCAGCTACAAAATGGGATTAGAGTTAATGTAAGTGTAACAGAATGATGTTCTCATCTCATCTCCACTTATTGTATATGGTTGCCACATATTATTCTCTAACATAGATTGCATTTCTAAAGTAACTCCAATGTACACTTTTATTTTATAAGTCATCAAGAGCCGGAATGTGTGTATTTGCACACACCTCCATATGCAGAGCCATACTCAAAAAGTGCTGTTTGACTCAAAACGTTAAAATTTCTTTTTCCAAATATGGAAAAACTTCTGGCCATCACAACACGAAGCACATCTGATCATGGCTTTTTAGTCATGGCACAGGAAAACTAGTTAAGACCCCTTGCTTTAATATATGGGAGGTAGTAAAAAGAACCCTACAGTTGGATTTAGACATTAGTCAGATTTCAATGTCAGTTAAACCACTGATTACTTACTGATTACTGGTATAGGTTAAATTTTTTAATCTTTCTAAGCCTGTCTCTTTATTTATAACATTGAGATATTAATATCACTTTATTTTAATAATTATAATATTGCTATAAGTTAGTAGTTTACTATATTTTTGTAGGGTTGAAATAACAAAAGTAAAGCTCCTAGGAAGTACCTAGAAAACTAGACATTTGTATTCATCAAGTTTTGCTTAAATAAAGAAGCTACAACTATCTTGAAATCTCAGTGGTTTACAACAGCAAACGTTTGCTTCCTGTTCAGGAATCTCCATGTGGTCTGTGGCTCTGCTGAGGGGGTTTGTGCTTACCTGGCCAGCTGAGCTGAGCTTGTCTCCAGTATGCAGTTGGGGCTCAGAACTGCTCCACGATTCTCTCTGTCAGGGATTCTGGGTGAAGGAACAATGCCTACCTCAGGCATGCTCTTCTCCTTGTGTGTAGCAAAAATGCGAGAAGGCTGGAGGAAATTCCCTCAGACCTCACACGCTATCACTTCTGCCCACTTTCCACTGACCATAGCAAGCCGCATGGGCAACCTCAAAGTCAGTGGGTCACAGCACTGTATTCCACCCACAGGGAATCCACGCCCAGGACAGGAAAGAAGAAACAACTATGAATGAGTGCTCACTACCACACAGTTCAATTAACGGTAGGCACTATAATTAGCTACTGTGTGGCATTGTGATGGTTCTGTCTCTGAAAATATCCTGAGATCTGTCGGAGGAAGTAATCGAGAAGGTGTGACCGCCGGTTGACCTGTGAGCTGGACCTGGGCAATCTGAAGTTCCTCACTTTCTCCCCTGTCCTTGGAGTATCTGTCCCGCCCACCATTTCCATAGCCAGAGCCATTTTAAGGATGCCACCTTGAGAGAGTAGTAACGTGTTGAGACCATCTGGACTGTGTGCATATCTGGACCCTTCTACATAAACCTCTAAAATTCCGGCAGCCATTGCAGAGATCTACTCATCTTGCAGCTGCCTAAGACAAGCCTTGTATGTAAATCCCTTGCTTGTGAAACCTGCCACCTACAATCTGGAGCAGTCTGCTTCCATCTTCCCTCTCCCCTTGCCCTCCCTGTGTGGGAACCAGTTTTAGGTTTCATCCAGGGAACTCCTGAAGGTGGGCGCCAACAAGATCTTACAATAAATTATACAAATATTTTCTCAACTTCCTCCAAGAAATCAAGCCATCTTCTGATGAAGCTTTTATTAGATGATCTGAGTGCCTTATTTTAAGCTACTGTGGTTATTTATTCAACAGGTATGAGTAACTGAAGGAAGCGGTGTTATACCACTCAATACTTTCACACATACTCTTTAAAAGATAAATTGTGGGGCCAGCCCAGTGGTGCAGTGGTTAAGTTCCTGAGCTCCACTTCGGTTGCCTGGATTCGCCAGTTCGGATCCCAGGCGTGGACCTACATATCACTTATTGAGCCATGCTGTGGCTCCCACATATAAAATAGAGGAAGATGGGCATGGATGTTATGGATGTTAGCTCAGGGCCAATCTTCTCAGGAAAAAAAAAAAAGAGGAGGATTGTCAGCAGATGTTAGCTCAGAGTTAATCTTCCTCAAAAAAATAAATAAATTGTATACACATTTTATTTTTACATTGTATCTATAATAAAATGTACATAAATAAATATTTATGAAAACAATAGTTATGTTATTTGGCATCACTTGCTACTTATAAGCCACAACAACTCTGTTGAAGCAGGCAAAATAATTCCTCCTGAAATATTATTAAGATCTTCTTCATGAATTTAGGAGGCAGAATTCTTTGTCTCCCCATTTGCCAGCCCCTCCTCTCCACTCAGTGGCTTCCCCACACTATTTTATAGTTTCTGGTCCCATGTTCTGAATTGAATCTAATTTCTATGCCTTCTTCTATTCAAATTTTTACTTCTAGTTAAAATACAGTCAACATTAGTTGTAATACTCTTCTGGAAATTACTTTTCTACTAACTCTACTACAACTTTAGTCTTCTTTTTTTTCCTCAGTTTAAATTATTTGCTCAGATACCTAAATTTCTGAGACTTTCCTCTCCCTCTGATCTGTTGAGGGACTCTAAGCTACCTTACCAGTGAGAAGTCTATGACAATTTGGTTTTTCTATCCTCCTACCTAAATATACCAAGAACAAGGAATTTGGGGGCCATATTAGAATTCTGCCTACCACATGAGTTTAAAAAAATCATTTAGAGGGCCAGCCCGGTGACATAGTGGTTAAGTTCACATGCTCCACTTTGGTGGCCCGGGATTCACAGATTCAGATCCTGAGCACAGACACAAACACCACTCATCAAGCCATGCTGTAGTGGCGTCCTACATACAAAATAGAGGAGATTGGCACAGATGTTAGCTGAGCGACAAAAAAGAAAAAGAGGAGGATTGGCAACAGATGTTAGTTCAGGGCCAATCTTCTTCACCAAAAAAAAAAAAATTATTTTTAGAACAGAGATAATGTAAATAATGTGTTCTTTGACCCCAGAATCGTGGATAGTTATACGATTTGAAAGTACCTTAATGGTCATCTAGACCAACCCTCCAACCAATGCAGGAGATTTTCTACAGAACAAAGGTCTTCTAGTCTCTGCTTCAACATTCATATTGATGACAAAGCTCATTTGTTTATGAACCAGGACATTTAAATTTTAAACTCTTTAATTAATATAAAAATGCTAGTAAATCTATATTTCTATAGCTTCCCATTTTAATTAGTTCTTCCCTCTGGAAAATTTTTTGATCAAAAATAATCTTTTCAGATACAAGTCCTTTAAACTTAAAAGTCAACCACCATTCTTCTGCCTAAGATGGTTCATTTAACTTGTCTCTTCTCCATAAATATTCTCCCTCTCATATAATGTCATTTCTGCAACTTTCACCATCCTGGTCACTCACCTGTGAATTTACTTCCAGTTATTAAAAAAACCTCTTAAAACGTGGTTCTTATACCTTGACCAACTAACATTATATCAAGAATATTAATTCAGAGTGTAAAACAAAATAGCTCAACATTAGGAATTCTATAAGTGTAATATACAATACAAATAGACTACATAAAAGATCACATGATTATTTCAATAGATACAAAAATATATTTGAAAATTTTTTACTTTTTTAAAAAATACATAGGATATAGAATAGAATAATTCATCTTTATTTGCTGAAGAGCGTCTTTTCCTAAAGCAATACCAACTCGAGAAAATTTAATTTACATGATTTAAAAATTTATTATTATTTTTTGGTGTGTGTGAGGAAGATTAGGCCTGAGCTAACATCCCTTGCCAATCCTCCTCTTTTTTTTTGCTTGAGGAAGATTAGCCCTAAGCTAACATCTATGCCAATCTTCCTCCACTTTGCATGTGGGATGCCTCCACAGCATGGCTGACGAGTGGAGTAGGTCCACACCCGGGATCTGAACCGGTGAACCCTGAGCTGCCAAAGCAGAGTGCATGGAACTTTAACCATTCGGCCACAGGGGCTGGCCCCTTAAAAAATTATTTTTTATTAAACAAAGAATACATACCCATTGTTCACTTTAAAATGAATAATTTTAAATCAAGGACAAAATAAGCTGTGTAATTATACATGGTGTTACTTGTAGAGTTCTGGGAAATTCAATAATGATGAAAATTAATATTATCAAGCTAAATATTAGAAAGTTAAAAACAATTTTTTTAAATCATTATAATAACCTAAAAGTTATTTTAAAACTGCTAAAATTTTTGAAATAACAAGAAATAAATAAATGTATGAATGTAAGATAATTATACCATAAAATAGACTTTGTATGTTGATATAGTGATAAATTAAACAAAATGGACAAAAGAAATGTTTCATTCAGAATAGCAAAAAATAAAATAAAATAACTAAAGAGATATGTATAACTCCATTTAAGAAAAAGACAAAATAAAAGAAGATTAAGATAGATAGATATAAACATGTAGATAAGTGTACTCTATTCTAGAAAAGGAAGACTAAATATCTTTGCAAAGATGTCTAGTATACTTCATTTATGGAGTAATTAAATCCAATTAAAATCTCATCAGGATTTTTTTCATGGAATTTAGCCAAATGATTCTGAAATTTATTTTGAAAAATAAACAAATGAAATTATCAAGTAATAGGGCATAAAATAACATCGACAGCACTAAGGGGAAAGGGAAAAGGCTCCTTAACAGCTAATGGCATACATTACACAGAAACAATAATGCAAACCCCATGTCACTACTGCCCAAATGGCTGTGTTGTTCAGTGGACTACGGGAGAGAGGTCAGAAATTGTCCCAAGCATATATAAGAATTTCTCTATTACAATTACACTTCTAAAGGGATTATTTTAAATACAGAGCTGAGATTATTGATTAGCAATACAAAACAAAAAGAGCAAATTCGATCCACTTCTTTTTCTAAAAAGCAAAATAATCTCCGTATGGAGTAAAAATTTAAATCTCAAAGAATCAAACCATACTAAAATTAGCAGAATATAATGTGCTTCTATTTATCTGATCCGGAGAGAAATGATCATTCTTTCTACATTACAACAGAAGAAACTGCAAAGGAAATCATTAGAGAGACAAGAAAAAGTTGCATGCAAGAAAATGGCCCGGCAACGTAACTGGAGAACTGAAATGTTAAAAATAAAATATATGTGTGAGAACAGGATACTGTTAAATAAGTGACTTTATTTCAATATGTTAGAACAGTATGGAGGTGTTTGTAAATTATTATTGTTAAGGCTAGATAAAATTATTGGGAGTGTTTATGATATAATGCTAAGTGAAAATATGAAAAAATATGTACAGCTTTTGAAAACCATGTATATTTATTGGTAAGTTCTAGAGGCAATACCTTAAATCATTGGATTAATAATGTATATGGGTTTGTCTTTACAGAATTAGACAAATGGTTTAATCTTTGTGAGTCCTAAAGTCTCATTAATAAAATGGGGTTACTTCCTATCATTGTGAAGAGTCCATGAGATAACATAATTAAAGTGATTTGGCTCATAGTCATTGCTCAACAAACCTGTTATAATTAGGGAAGATACAATATTTATCTTTCAAAAATTTCCTTAAAGTTGTGAAACTACTACTTTTACACTACTTCAAAAAATTATGAGATAGCCACAATCATCCTAATATCATCTAAGCAAGTTAATGCTGGGTGATCATAGATCCCTCACTCGGTACCTTTCCTTCTACTCACAATGCTTCAAAACCTCTAGCAAGCTACCCAAAAAACTAAAAGCAGTTATGAAATTTCACAAGTTCCCTAAGTTTGGGCAAAGGATTAACAAAACTTTCTCCTCCTGCGTCAGAGTCTAACTTTTGGTTCGCATCCTAGTTGTTTTGTTGGGAATAAATAAAGATGGTATGTCTCAACTGTATTATTAGGCAACATTGATTATTATAAGAAATGATCCCTGAGAAATAAATTGAATCTAACCTGGAAAAACGATAAGTCCCTGGTGTGATGTCAAACCTTAGGCTTCTCTGAATGTGGGGACTCCGGTCTGTCCCCGTGGGGACTCGGGAAGCTAAGCCTATGAAGACGTCACAAGAGATTCTGGCTCCTGTGAAGCATGAGGCTTTTAAGCCAAGGCAGATGTCCAATGTGGATTTTATTTTCTCGTACGTGAGTTGACTATGGGCAGCCGTGCAGACTGTCGTATAGACGGGCAAAGACTCCAGTGGCGGTTCCGTCCTACACCCTCTGATTAGACTGAAGTCAAGGGCAGCCTGTGGGAGTCTGGAGAGTCTGACTGTCTACTTAAATCTAAGACAACCTCTGGTGGATGCTGCAGTAAGAAAAAGAAGAATCACATCCACCTTTGGAATTGAGATCAAAGGTCTTCTATAAGTTGAAAGAAAAAGGGTCGTGTTACTTTATAGATAACTACATGTTTTGAAGCATATAAGAAGCAGAGGGCAAAAATAATTTATAGGGACTGGAGCAGCAGAGACAAGACTAAGAAATTTCTTGGGGGAAAATGCTTGTGGAGCATCTTTGGGAACAGTTTATTGACATCTTTGATAGACTTCTGAGACATTCGGTCTATCCCACTGCTGCATCCCTGAGGATGTCACACAGGACTGTGCAGCTGGGGCTCCTTGCACAGCTGTAGTACTCTGGGGAAGCTTTGTGACAGCACAAATAGCTGTTCACGGGTGGCTCTCTTGCAACAGCCTTCAGCAGACTGTGCTCATGCTTTATCCACTTTCGTATAAAAACCCAGCATATGTGAGTCCAATTTCTTTCAAGAGAAAGCAGGACTGAGACTCAGTGGGTGGCTGAACTAAAAAACCAGTGTGTGGCATCCTTTAGCACATGAATAATTAATACATAATAATCATGACAATAATTTCCACTCTTGTTATATTGTTCTGTTAGCCTCTCAGCTACCCCTGGAGGGGAGCACGTTTGACCTGGGACTTTAAAGAAGGACAAGTTTTCAACAGTTTAATTTCTAAGGGAACAGAAACATCCAGGATAAGTTTGTGCAAGCAGAAATAGCCTAAAGTGGCTAATACGTAGTGTGGGGAAGATAAAGGCAGATGAGGCTAGAATGAAGGTTGAGCAAAAAAACTTAGATAAGCAATGGAGAGCTATCAAAAGTTTTTCAGCAAAGGAATCACATAATCAGAACCAGACTTTATTACCTACTCTTAAAACAGTGTGAACGAATGGAGAAAAAAGAGGGAGGGCAATGTACGCAGCCTGTTTTTTAGAAGCTGTAGAAGCTATTTCATAGGGCTTCCACTGGACACGTTGTATATTTAAAATACTTTGCTAAGATTATCAGTCAAGTTTCCTCAATCCTTCCCTTGAATCTGAGACCCCTGAGATTTAGAATCAAACTGCCTGAGTTTGAAACCTGTCTTCACCACTTACAAGCTGTGTAACCTCGAGCAAGTTATTTCAGCTCCCCGAGCCTTGGCGAGCTTGTCTAGAAGCCAGAGGCAGTAAGAACACCTACCTCATCAGAATGTGAGGAAATAGAGAGTTAACACTTAGAAAGCCCTAACAGAGTGCCTGGCATCTGGTAAGTATATGGTAAATAGCAGTTATTGTTAAATGAGAGATGGACGCCAATTAAGTTTACTTTGAATCATTTTGGCCCCGTTTCAGAGCTTATCACCATCTCTGCATCTTTGGAGTGTATTAACTACCTCTCCTATATTTGTGTCTTGTGTCTTTCGGCGCATGCCTTTAGAAATTTTCCCACAAGTTAACACTAATTAATTAACAAGAACAATTTGGGTGCAATTTTTCCACCAGATATAAGTTCCATTTGTCTGCACTATATTCCTCCCTCTTATTAACAAAAATACCAAAAAATTCTTTGTCAAATGCTATGCAAATTAAAAATACAGAAATCTGTAGGAATTGTTTCTATGCTAAATGTAGAGGCAACTGTGGAAACCTTGAAAGGATTCGATTTAACTCATCATTAAAATAGGTGTGCTGAGGGGGTTAATTCCACAGGCCTGGCATTGGCTTGAGCTGTTTTTCTGAAATACATGCATGGTATGGACGTCTGGTCCAAGGCATGGAATGTAGTGTTTAATAGTGTTGTTTTGGAGCAAGTTTGGGGCAGTCTGTACCAGCCTATCAACATTGTTTATTAATTAGAGCAAGATTGATGCTTTGCAAGCAGTTTTGGTGAGATTCCCAGACAACTCTGACATTGGGTCTGGTCATACAGCAATAATGTACCTACATACCCACCAAGGGTATAAGACGCCCTCTGAGACTCCATCTTGGCCTTTCTGATTCTGAGGTGTTCTGCGCATATGTAACTTGTTTTTGATCTGAGAGGGAAGATGCATCTACTATGGCCCTGTGGAGGCAGGACGACAAGAGCCTACTATGGACTTCACCAAACCCTTTGATGTGAAGCAGCCTCTGACTGCAATGAATATCCTTACTGCTGGTCTGATGCAATACACTGTTGCTATTGTGTGTCCTTTCCTGGCAATAAACTGTACATTCAGAAGTAGTATCATTTTGGTCTTACAAGCACCATTTGCACAATAGGCAAAATAAGTTGCCCCATCCTTTTTCAGTTACAGATTTTTACATGCTTAATAGATTCCTTAAGTCACTCCATTTCTATAACTTCTATACATGGGCTAATCAGTTAAGATATGTGCCTATTGGAATCAAGCATAATACACGATGAAACATAGCATAGAATGACATAGATTGAGCCCGCATCTAGACTGCCACCCATTGCAATGTGAATTTGGAAGCAAGTGATCTCACTTATACGTAAATTGTTAAATTAAGAATGATCAGAGTCAGTGGTTTAAGGGGAGAACCTTAAAGGGATAGAAGAAGGTTGACCAAAGATAAGACACAATTCTCCAACATAAGAGTGTGGCGTACGCACAATCCGGTTCAAGTTCTGGAGCCATTTTCCATACTGTTTATATGGCCCCAGGCCAAACTGTACAATTCTGAGAATTTGTGATATAACCTAAGAAGAAGGGCTTACGTATTTTGTTCAGCCTCAAAATAAACGTTCAGTTAGCAATTTCAATTCCAGTATTAGGAATTATTAATCTTATTTTATTTTCTTCGTGGCATTTATTACTACCGGAAATTATCTTAATCACTCATTTTACTTATTTGCTATGTTTTTTCCCACTGGAATGGAAACTCTCTGACAGCAGAGAACTTTTCCATCATGCTCACCAGTGTATCCCTCGCGCCTAGAATGAAGCTTAACATATCATAGATGATAAACAACATTGAAAACACTTCATTTACCATGTATACTAGACTCTAGGCATTGTTATAAGTGTTTTGCATATATTAATTAATTCCTTAAATACATGCCACACCCATATGAAGTAGCTATAATCTCAAACCTTATTTTACGGATGAGGGAAGCAAGGCACAGAGGGGTTAAGTAAATTGCTCAGCGCCACACAACCACTGAGCCATTTAAGCTCAGGTAGTCTGGCTCTAGAATGCAGGATCTTGGAAAATCCCCAAAAAAGAATGGCTAAATATCCAGATCATCTTAGAAAATCACTTACTAATCTTTGCTAAATAGTTTGGTATTTTAGTGAAGGTTTTATTTTCACCTTTCCTCTAAATTTTTTTCTTAAATTATTAGAAATTCAAATGTCAAGGCCTAGATTCCACCAAGGCAAGTAAATGGAACTGGATCAAGAATCTCTCATAACTTCAGATGCTTCACAGTAATTCCAATGTCACCTCTGAGAGGAATTTATTTGTGTCACACAAACAGAAGCAGGTGGCCCGTTGCAGGTGTTGTCATCTTTGTGGAGCTTTAATGAGGACGTGAGAGTTTGCTGTAAAAGAGAATAACAAAAATCAAGTATTTCTTTCCCACCGTCTCTGGCTTATCTCAGGGAAAAAATGAGACACTTTCCAGTACATATGATGGAAGGAGACAATGAAGTGTTTCTTCTAAGTTAAGAAGAAAAATTTCCATAATTGTGAGAGCGGCTACTGGTAGAGGAGAGCAGAGATTGGCAATGAGAATCGTAAGGCGTAAAGTCTTAATTCTGCAGCGAGGACCAGAACACCCAAGAAGACTTGTATTCATTTCACTCGATCGAATAGGCTTATCTTACATGGAGAGAATGGCATGTCTCTGCAATTTATTTGTACAGTTCAATTCAGTTTTAAGTTTGAAATATAGCTATTTAAAAAAAAATGTTCTACCAATCATCCTTAACTACCCTACAGTATAGCTTATCCCAGAGGAAAATTGATTTTCTGCTTCCCAAATTCTTATACCAAAGGCAAATTTATATGGAGTTGAGGAAAGGACTAAACATATACATATCATAAATAATACTCTTTAAGAATGAAATAAAGGGTCAAACCTGGTGATCTAGTGGTTAAGTTCAGCATGCTCCAATCCGGCAGCCCAGGTTCAGATGCTGGGCACAGACCTACACCACATGTCTATCAGCAGCCATGGTGTGACAGCAGCTCACACGAAAGAAAAGAAAAGAGGAAGATTGGTAACAGATGTTAGCTCAGGGCCAATCTTTCTCAGCAAAAAAAAAAAACAAAGTAAAATGGGTTCCACCCACTTTTTGGTGACTTTCCTTTTTAAATTTTATTATCGTTGTTGTTGTTGTGTAATAAGAATGAAATCATTTATCATCAATGTCTTGGGAAAGAAAAGAAGAGGAGACTCCAAATAAATATGACTCTGTGAGTTTATGTTTTGAGCTCTTGGTACTATGCCAAAATAAAAATGAAAAATAAAATATTTAAAATTAAAATTGAAAACATATTTAGACACAAAAAATAAGATACAGTCATACATTGCATAACAACATTTCAGTCAACACAGACTACATACGAGACAGTGGTCTGAGCTAACATCTGTTACCAATCTTCCCATAAGATTAGTACCATATAGCCTGGGTGTGTAGTAGGTTATACCATCTAAGTTTGTGTAACTATATCCTATGATGTTTGCACAATGATGAAATTGCCTAACAAAGCATTTCTCAAAATGTATTCCTGTAGTTAAGTGATGCATGACTGTATATAGTACATTACATCAGAAATGGAATAGAAACTCATCATGATGAGTGGGGCCGAAGCCAAGACCCGCTGGGCTTCAAGTCTGTACGCAGACGGAAGCAACTATACATTTCATTCCTGCATCGCTAGAGAGTAACAAGGAAAAACAGAACACTTTTCATTATAGGAAAGAGAGAGAGAATCGCTAACCAAATTGAGGGCTAGAGCAAGCTCACCTCCTGAAGAAGAAAGCTGAATAAAAGTCCCAAGGGCTTCCAGGACCAAAGCTGGTTAAAACCCACTATGTGAAAACACACGCGCGCGCGCGCGCACACACACACACACACACACACACACACACACACACACACAAACGCATAACAGAGCCCAGCTGCTTTCTGGTCCAGGAGCTGCATCTACCTTAAGACCAAAATCAAAATAAAAGAGGAGCCTGAGCCACTGATATAAGACCGGGGGACTCGAAAACTAGGTGGACGCAAATACCTACCTGCTAGATGAGGAGAGAGTATGAAGTCAGAAAAAGAAAAAAAAAAAAAAAAAAAAAAATCCACTCAGAGCATGTAGAAAGACAGCCACAAAACTGAGATCGGCAATTTGAATCATAAGATGTAAAGTCTCAATTCTACAGAGAGGACCAGAACACCCAAGAAGACTTGTATTCATTTCACACGATCGAATAGGCTTATCTTACATGGAGAGAACGGCATGTCTCTGCAATTTATTTGTAAAGTTCAATTCAGTTTTAAGTTCGAAATATAGCTATTTAAAAAAAAAGTTCTGCCAATCATCCTTAACTACCCTACAGTATAGCTTATCCCAGAGTATAAATGATCATTTTCAATAAAAATATAGATTATATAAATTAAATTATTTTAAAATATGATTAAAAAAATACAAAGAAAGATTAAGTACAAGTCAAAAATATCTCTTAACAAATAGACAGAAGGCCCAAAATAGTTTTCATAAGCAGATCATTTTTATTTTATAAAAATCAATTCAAAAAATGGAAAAATAAGAATTACGACATGAATTATAAGTCAAAGAAGAAAAGCTAGAAAGTCATTTCAGCAGATGAAAAAGAATTTACTGACATAAAATTCTTATGTATTATTTAAAAATGCATAACTAAATTGCTAAGTAAATTAGACTTGGAATGAAATGTCCTTAAATTTACAAAGCATCTCAGTTAAACAGCAAACGGTAACCACACACTCATTAAACGATGAAAATGAGTAACTGATTCCTCAAACAGGAGGATAATGCAAGGATACCTGTTTTTGCCATCAGTATTCAACATTGTGTTAGAGTTCCCAGACAATAAAAAAGACAAAAAATAATAATAATATTAAGACATAAAGATTGAAGGTGAAAAAAGAGAAAACATTGTCATTATTTGCAGACAAAACAATTATACATACAAAAGAAATCCAAGAAAATTCTTAGAAAAAATATTAGAAATAGCTCTGTAAAATTGCTAAAAATACTATCAATACAGAAATATCACATGCTGAATTTCCCCAATTACCAATTTTTTTGAAATCAGTATGTTTTAAGATACAATTTTTTAAAACTGTCAAAAATTCAATCAAAAAGAAAAAATAGAAAAACGAATAAATCTAAAGAACCAAGACAGGATCACAAACATCTAACTCATAGAGATGACAGAGAGAGCAAAGAAAAGGGAAGGGAGAAAGTTATCAAAAATAAAAGGAAAATGGAATGTTTCCCAGAACTGAATAGAAAGAGTTCTAAATAGGACAGGCCCATCGACTGTCCGGCAAACTCTTGAGAGGCTTATGTGAAAAGACATCATCTTGACACTATGATAGAAGCTGGAGATTATAAGAAATTTCATAAGCTTCTGGCGTTGAGCAGGAGACAGGCAGAGGCTGGATTTCACATGTAAAGCTCAAGAAACAGAATATCAGATCTCTTAGGTTTTTTAACAAAAATAACAAACAAAATGAAAGCTTAAAGACACTATATGGATACCTTACACATTCCAAGGTAAAAATATTTCTGATCTTGACTTTTATACTCACGCAATCTATCAGTCAAGTGTGAGGTTAGCTACTGGAGGATGGGCTCAAACACAATATGGTAGCAATCAAAAATCAGTATAGATATTCCATGTAGAAAGGACTTTAATAGAGGGAATTAGATTACACAACCAATGGAAATGCTGGGCTAGTGGGTTTCCAAGTGAGCTAATTTCTATCTCAGCTGGAGGGCAGTTCTGAGCACTTGACATCTGCCTACACTCTGCACGTAACTGACACTAAAGAATAATGCCCTCTTCTCTTCTGCCCTCCAAAAGCTCATGCAAGTACCTCTCTTTGGTAGGCCCTAACTCAAAATTATACAAAGAAAAGAATTGTGGAAAATGGAGTTTCAAGCTCTAGCCATTCAGGGCAGAGGAGGAAGTGAAAAAGGATGACAATGATGCCACATATATAAGAATCTTTTGCTGGAAGAGGAAGATGTAGGACCCAAAAATGGGCCAACCACAGAGAAGGGAAGGAGATTCCTAGGATGGTAGTGAAAAGAAATCTGGGAGGACAGCAAAACGACAGGTCCAGGGCAGATCAAAGCGAGAGGACCAAGGAATCTAGAAAGGATATGACCGAAATATCAAAAGATAAAAGAAAGAAAAAAGAAATGGGAACCTACTGACTCAGCTGTGAGCATGTTTGCATAATACTAATAACGTAAGCTAAAAATCAATATTTGATTGTGTATGACCAAAATTGTAAATACATCAAATGTCCAAAAATAGGAATATTGATAAATATGGGCATATTCAGAGAATGAAATCCTATATAGCAATTAGTGAATAATCTAGAGATATGTGTATTGACCTTGTTAAATCTCACTGATGTGAAATTGATTATGAAAACTGCAAGTTGAAGTCCATTACTATTCATGGAAGTACCTAAAACTTCAAACAATGTCATCTACTCTTTGTGGTTACATACATATTAATTAAAAACTAAAAGATATGGACTGAGTATCCACAAAATTCATGATGGCAGTTGGATAGAAGGAAACAAGGAAGAAAGAGGATAAGTCATATGGTTGATAAGGGGAATATAATCTATCTGTTGTTATTTTTTTTAATTATCTGAAATTATTATTACCTATAATGTACTCTTCTTGGGCAGTGAGTACAGTGTTCGCTGCACTGCTCTTTATATAGTTCTATGTTATTTTCTCAATCTAAAACAAAAATTTCAAAGCGCATTTGCCTACCCAGCTCCTTGATAGCTGCGGAAGCCATGTCTTCAGAAGATAATTCAGAAGGAATGTGATCTATCATTTTGTGGTTAAGCGATTTAGATCAGTCTTCTATTTCAGAACTTTCTGAGCTAAGGTCTCTTAGTGCTAAGTGCAGTAAACATCATTATCGGCTATTAATAGATGAGCCTCCTGCAGGGCACATCCTCCCATTAGGAACACTTTCCTCTGCGGCCATCAGACCAAGGTACTGACAACAACAAACACTTCTATACAATTTGCCCAGCACTTGCAGAGTCAACTTTTAGTGGGTGTTTAATGTACCAGGAAGTGTTAGGTGTTTTTATATCCATTGTCACATGAGCCCTATCATATAACACAGTAAAAGAAATGCAAGCTTTAGAACCAGAGTCTGGAACTTTGCTCCATCCCTTACACTCCTTGTGACCTTGGAGCTGCAAAATATCTCTGAGCCAGTTTTCTCATATACTGGAGAGAATTTGCCTCACTTATAGGTAGTGGTAACGGTCAAATGAGATGACATCTACAAAGAGCCCAGCATGGTACCCGTGGAGGACATCAGTAAATGTTATCTCCCCCATTTTACAGACAAAAGGACCAAAGTCCTGAGGGGTCCAGTGATGTGATTCTAGTCAGACAAAAATACCAGAATATGGAAGCATGGCAGTTGAGACTACGGACTCTAGAGCCAGGCTGCCTGGGTTCAAACCCTAGCTCTTCCACTCACCAGCTGGGTAACCTTAGGCATGTTGTTGTTTAATCTCTCTGTGTCTTAGTTTCCTCATACGCAAAATGAGAATAGTAAGGGTTAGCTATTTCATAGGCTTGTTATGAAGATTATATAAATAAGCACTTCAAACAGAACCTGGCATAGAATAATCACCACGCAATTTAATTAGCAATCGGTAACAAATAAGTCTCTAACTCAATGTAGGGAAATTCATACTTCACGGAAGGAAGTGGAGAGCTGCTCCTTCCATAGCACTGCAGCTGCCTCTGCCCGCAGGGCTGGTGGTATGTGGGCACTATTGTTTTGGGGCTGGTTTGCATGTTATTAAGTTTTAGAGGGAGAGTAGTGCATAAAAGAGAGAGAGGTAAAGGTAACGTTTGTCATCAACATCTTTAATTCTTACTTCCTGTGGCTGATGCTCTTTTCATTTCCTTTGTATTTTTTTTTCAAAAGTTTAACTAAGCCAATCAGCAAGTTCATGGGATTTCGCTCCAATAATAGGCTCATATGTTTGCCTTGAAATGTGAGCAAGTCTCCGTTCCTCCGTGCCGTGTCCTTTTCACTCTCACCAGCAGCAGTGAGGACTAGCTGGCACCGATTCCCCATTATCCTCTTCCTGAAGGGCATGCATAACTCACTTAATTGCTTCACACTATAGTACACCGCTATTTAGAACCAGTCTGTTTCTTTCCATTGTAACAGCACGGAAATAAATAAGCAATTTTCATACATTAGGAAACATAAGCATGCCAGAGTCTAATTCATACTTATGTGATTAATAAACCACAGCACTTAGATGAAATACCCCGCACCACACAAACATCATTCCATCAGAGCAGCCATTTGGGTGGGAGACATCACCCACTGTTGTCTCACTGCTGGGTCCAGTAAACAGCCCCAGTATGGAAACTCAAGGAACTTCCTTAGGGTGAAAGCTCTCCTTCAGGTTGAAAAATGAAGGACGAGAAATGGAGAGCCAACTTTCCTACTTTTCTAAGCGTATTGGCTTTGCATGAGCTATGAGCAGTCTGCACGACTCTGAGCAAATATATTTTCTGTGCCTTGTTTATTAATGGACAGAAAAGCTAGCCTGAAAATGAAATTGATTTTATTCACTTAGGATTTTATACTCCATTGCACAACCACAACCCAGCAAATTCTTCATTAAGAGAGATAATTACTTTAATGAAGATTAAATATAATTTAAAATTCACATTTATCTTTATCTACCTATTGCAGGTCAGAATTAACCCAAAATGGTTAGGGAAATGGGAAGGAGTGAGTTCCTCCAAAAAGTCTCCACCTGTTTATGCAGAGATGAGTCTGATCTGACAGTCATCTCTGCCTTTCTTCCTCTTTCTCCTCTTCCTCTCATTTCAGCCATTAGTGTCTCCCACGTCAAGCCCAAATCAAACCTTCTGCTTCCTAATAATCCTAATTTTGGGATGTTTGGCAGAGGAAGCAGGATAGCAATTAATATCCGGGATGCTCAATGATCTATGAAAAGCTGCATCCATGATGGGCATATGGAGGAGAAACAGTAAGATCAAAGAAGTGGCAGGTTGGTTTTAGAAATATCCTCCCTCCTTGAGACAGAGTGTTTCTGCTCCACCTGTCAAAGATAGGAAGCCAAGAGTGATATTAAACTGATTGGTACTACTTATCATTTCATGCGGTGTTAGAACGGCTCTTCATTAGTGGCATTCGAGCATTGTTGTAGAAAGAGCATGGGCCTCTGGGACAGAAAAACAAGAGTTCAGCTCTTAGCTTCTCTTCTTATCAAATGTATGACCTTAAAAATGTTTCTTAGTTTCTTTGGGTCTGGGGCTCCTCATTTGTAAGGTAGCACTAATAATATCCACCTTGAGTTAAAAAATTTAGAGCACCTGGCATTGAGCGAGTACTCATAAATGTAATATACTTTCTTGCTGTTTCGTAAGTTTTCTTCTAAATGCTCCGAAACACTATACCAACGACCCAGTTATCCCCAAGTGATGTAAACACTTGGTTCTGAAGAAGTGACCAGTGAGTTTTGCCCCAGGCTCTTGCTGTTACTGAGCAAGAGGTGGCTCAGGCTAAAGGAGTGGCACAGGGAAGCACAGGCTTGTCACACCCTCCGGCACCAATAGGCACAGCCCTCGGTGTTTCAACATTCATTTTCCAGGGAGGAAGCTAAAGACTTACACAACTGGCTCCCAGATGCAATATTTCAAATAATAGCTCTCATTTACTGAATACCTATGGGACACAACACATTATATACATTATCTTAATTAATTAGTGTGACAATATAATTTATCATCCAATCAGGACACTTTCAGAGAGAAAGGGAATGCTATAAATAATTACATTAAGACAATACACGTGAACCTGGGTGGTCCTGGACAAACTGAATGAATGGTCACCCCATCTTTAATCCACACACTCACTCTATAAGATGTAAAACATTGTCTATTTTATGGAAGGAAATTATGACTCAGAGAGGTTGAAAGTAACAAGCCCAAGGACACGCAAACCAGCAGGTGGCAGACCCAGGGTTGGAACCTCAGTCTGTAAGATGCTAGATGTTCTTTCCTCTAGCATACTCCCTTCTTGAAACACTTTAGTCATGATATCAGCTGCCAAATAACAGCATTAATTTTGTTTGAAAGCTTGCCTTTATTGAGAGAGTAACATATTTCAAGCTCTGGGTCATGACTTCCAAATGCTATCAAGAAAGAGGGCAAAAAAAAAAAAAGGATGATGTGAAAGCAAAATGATGCCAGTAAAAGCAGTCATATCATAATGAGTATCCGGTTCTTTCTGACTGCTCAATGCAGCCTGAATATCAAAGGCCTGAGCTAATGCTTATTCAAGCATGGAGAAGAACAGTCAATAGGGCCAGACATCAATAAGCCTCTTTTCCCATGTGCTGGTCTATATTCTCATACACCCAGTGAATTCTTTGATCTAGGTCGATTCACGTTGATTTTTAGTGATTTGCAATCACAAATAGATTTGATTCACTTCCATAACATGCCAGGATCTATTCTTTCCCCCAGAACCCAATGGGTATAAAAATGTTGAGAGATGATCAACACTCAGTCTTATCCATGGTGTTTCAGTAGATGAATACTTGGGTGCCACACACACTCATCCTTTGGCCCACCTGCCAGTCACTGTTTGAGGTTTCCTTGTCTCTTTACACACCAGAAAAGTAGCCAGTCCAGCCTCTACCAGAAGCTATGTGCAGAGACAATAGAATTTATATTCTGGCAGAGAAACAACAGCTCGAATCAATCATAGATGCCAAGAATCCTCAGTCACAATCCCTCATGAAAGACACTCTTCAGAGACAAGTCTGCTCCTGACCCCCAGAGGGGGTGACCAGGTATTTCAGTGATCCTGTAAAGACCTCAGCTTGGAACATAATTAGAAATCCTATGTCAAAATCCAACTCTATTCCTCTAAAGTTGTGCGATCCTAATATGTCATCCAAACACTCTGAGCTTCAGATTTTTCAACTATAAAACATCGCTTCTCAAACATTGGTGGGCATAAAAATTACCTGAAGAGCTTGTTGAAATGCATTCTTGAGGCCATCCCTTGGAGATTCTGATTTATTAGGTCTGGTGTAGGGCCAAAGAATTTGCATCTCTAATAAATTTTCAATTCATGATGATGATGACGAAGCCCATGGACCACACTTTGAGTAGTATTAAATTGTATCAATAATGCCAACCTTACAGTTTATGCAAAGATCCAAAGAGATGTGATGATCCTTAGCAGAGCTGCTGACTCACAATGCTGCTCAGTCAACATGCATTCACTGAAGAGAAGATGAACAAAAGTCCAAGAGTATTAGTAGGAATAAAACTTGGGGACATTTAATCATTTCTAATAAATATGCCAGGTACAAGATTTAATTGCGCTCCAATCCCTCTTGTTATAATACATTCCATGTGGCAATAAAATTGGGCTCCAAGTATCAAATTGTCAGCTTACTCAAAGATCTTCCAGTTCCCTGTTTTCATTTTTGTTTTTCAATCACAAAACACAATTTTTTGCTTACAAAGTCCATTTGTCCCTTTTAGGATCAGCTGCATCTTCCAAACCCTATTTAAAATCATCTTAACTACTACTTAAAAAATAAAACATAAATCTTCCCATTAGAACCATTCTCAGGAAGTAAATGAGGTGATATTTACTTTTCTGAAAACAGGAATCTCTTGTTATACCAACTGTCAAACCTGCGATCAGCTGGAGTCCTTCAGTTTGTCCTTGTCTAATGCAGCTCGGTGATCAGGGTACTCTCCTCCCTCGCACTCCTCCCTCCCTCCCCTTGCTTCATTCCAGCTTTCTCTCTTCACGACATTATTTAATCTCTCAGTTGCAGCTTCTTGGGATTAGCTACAGCATCTATTAATAGTTTACTTCTGTTTACAGTTCCAAGGGGAGAAAAATGGCTCATTCCTTTTCTCAAATCTTGAAGACGTGTCTTATTGCAGCAGGAGGAAGATGCACAGTCGCCGTGAATAACCTATTTCCACAATCATTCCACTGTAAAGATGCTAATGTGCTTCTTTGCCGAATGGATCCATTTAATAGGCAGAACAAGTTGGATATAAACTCTTTAATTGCTTTCAGCACACCGATTATCTTCCTGTGTCACCTATTGTATAATGCAAAAATGTTAACAAAAGCACTTACTGGAGACATTATTGGGAATTAAAAAACAAAGAACCATCAGTTGTCACTAAATATGCCTTTCATGTTCCCAAATGAAGTGCATTGCGCACTCAAGAAATAGGATACAAATGTACAGGCCTGCCATTGTCAGATGCAAACATCTTCATTAGGTTTTGATCCAGCTGCTGCAAGATCTATAAAAAGAGCTATCAAAGCTGACAACTCATTATTGGTTATTTCAGGAAAACTTCAAAAAACTATCCCTAAACCTGAACTGATCTTTTCTGACAATTTGCCTGGCTGGGCAGTTTGTTTGGAAAGCGTGGCATTAAAAGCCTCTGCGAGCCAGCCCCTCAAAATGGTACCTCGAAGGACGCAGAGCCTGTGGCTATTAACGAGAAGCCACAATTGCAGCGCCAACCTGTATTCCTGGACATTTGAGCCGTAAATCTCTGTCACTCACCCCCCAAATCTCCTGTTCTGACCTAACTGCATCTCCTTAAAAGCATGTACGTGAAAGTAGCCAAACCCGGGTCTTTATAGACCAAAACGGAAAGATTAATATGTGGGATGTCTCATAATGTCCTTTCTCTGTTGCAATAAATCTTCCTATGCATATTGGCAGTCAGCTCGTTTCTAGCATATTATTTTCTGCAGACACCGGCTGTTTTTAAAAGAGAAAAAAGACTAGTCAAAGGAGCCAGCAGGGAAAGGGAAGCAGAAAGAAAGGAAAGGGAAGGAGGAATTGGAAAATGGAAGGGGAAATGAGAGAGAGTCAGGGTTCCGGGGATGTGGTATAGAGGGTATAGGAAGCTGCAAACTATCAAAGTTAAAACTACCCAAGATTCTTCCTTTGAATTCTATTCAAACAAAAGAGATTTTTCAAAGACCTGAACAGCATTCATATTAATCACTGTCTCTAGCATCTTGACATGGGGACCTCTTCAGTCAGGCCCAGGTCTCCAGAGGCTTCTGATAGATACCAAACAACTCGCAGAAAACGACCGTCAGAGACATCACTGTCATTTGTGAATGATGCTTCCCTTCTTGGTCTATACGTCTCTCTATTCATGACAAAGAGAAATGCAAATTATGGTCACTGTTATCCAGTCTCAGTAAACAGAGGGAATTGTCCATGGACCACTAAATAAATCTATTTTCAAGATTTCTGGCTTTGCCTTTAATCTATCCACTAAATTATCTATTGTACAATCAAAAGTAACTTGAAATGCTCAAAATATTGATGTAATATCATATTCATTATTTGAACTAAGTACAAGAGCTCATTTTGGGAGCAATTTGTTATATTTCTATTGTTATTAAAACCATTACCCAAATCTGAATGTTCTTGAGACCCACAGTATATTTTTCCAAGCATGGACCCCCTCCACCTCCTTCAAAACATGAGTTTTCTGCATTGGCCCAGCTATCACGTTCCCTCCTGCCAACCGCCTTGGTCAATGGAGTCAGATCGACAAGAGCAGCAGAAATTGAGGCCCACACTCTTTTACCAGAGTGGGATTTTGAGGTGGGAACCTACTGCAGCCAGATATTCCTTCTAAAATGTGAACCCGATCCTGAGGCTCCCCTGTGTAACACCGTTCAGTGATTTCCTACAGCCCTTCAGATAAAATCACACTCCTGCTGTGTGGCTATAGGCAAGTTATCAAATCTCTCTCTGGCTCAATTTCCTCTTTTATAAAATGGTGATAATAATTGTGAGGAAAATGTATGTAAAACACTTAGCACAAAGCTAATAAATGTTCAGGATTATTATTATTGATGTTATCTCACCAGCCTTGTTCCTTCTTTGCTCCTTCACTCTGTCTTGCAACCGCACTCAACAAGGAGTTCCTCACCTTTCTTGGCTTTATGCCTTGGCTTGTGATTTTCCTCCTGTTGGTGACACTCTTTCTCCTCCTGGCCCTTGGCCAGTTTCACTCCTATTAATTTATGAACTGTCAGCTTAAGTGCATATTAGCAAGATGGCCTTCCCCGACCCAAAGGCCATGTTTGATCTCCAATATGTGCATGCATTGCATATTTCCTCTACTATATTATGCATCATACATTACTATAGCATCTTGCTTGACTGAAATATCCATAAAGAACCCAAGATTAGATTTGCCTTGCTCACCACTATATTTCTCAGTAGGAAGCACACCGCAGTCAGTGCGGACTGGATTATAATACAACTGAAAAAGAAATCTCAGCAGATTCAATGACAAAAGATGAGCTCTTGGTCACACTGCAATAATCACCGGATAGTTCCACAGTGCTTTCTTTCCTGCAGAGTCCCAGGCTAATGGATCACCCCACAATTTTAACACCTCTGTTCCTATGATAGACAGAAAGAGAACACAATAATTGTTCACTACCTCTCTTACAACATCCACTCAGACGTAGCACATCTAATTCCTCCTCACGTTGTCTTGGCTAAGGCAAGTCCCATGGCAAAGCCTGATGTCAATCAGGTGGGAAATCCTTATGCAGGAAGGGCTCTCCAGAGAAATGACCATAACATCTAGTGAACTGTAAGAGTACCACAACAGATCTCAGTAAATGGTAGTCTAGTAAAATATTTCTTTGCAGCAACTTGACAAATACAGGCCCACACTAATTAAAATCTTGCCAGAAACTTTTCTGTTATTCAAAGAGATATTCATTTTTGGAAATTTTTGACTGTGAAAATCACTCTTTTTCTGGTCACAGAGCCATGTTTTTTGCCACAGGCATCAGTTGCATTTCTATGTGGTCACAGTTTACAAACCTAGCAGTACACTACTTTTGAGTAAAGAATAACAATTAGGTTCAACCACATCAAAAGATCTCCGTGATTTGATTGTTTACTCTATGCAAGATATTAACATGGAGAAATGAGGTTATACCTAGTTTCATAGGAATATACAATAAAAAGGGAACCTTTGAAATCAGCTCCTCGGGCCTCTCAGATGAGACCCAAAAGCTGAGTGACTTGCCAAGTTCAAACAGCCAAATAGTAGGGGAGCCAGGACCAAAATGTGAATCACCAATTTTAAAGCAAGTGCTCTTGCAACTATAGCATAGCCTTCCCATAAGGAGTGTCACCAAATGTGAATGATTAGAGGAGATCACCATTTAATAGATGAGGAAACTGAGCCCCAAGGAGGTGAGGCAACATTCTCAAAGCTGTGCACATTATTTGTTCTGTTTTGCTTGGCCTCACAAAACCTTAAAGAAATCTAATTTGTTTCAGGATCTAGAATAGTACCTACTCTTCACTAAGGGCTCAAAGAAATATTTGTTAAATTGAATTGAACTGAACTGAATGGGTTGAATTGAATTGAATTGAAATGATACAAAATGTAGAGGTGCATTTTTTATCACTATGTAGCACTTGTTCCCATTTCCCCTGGAGTTTTAGACTTGCCAAACCAGCAAGTTGCACACAGGCAGCTATGAGTTCAGTAGTTTCTCTTCTATCAGATCTTTGCTCCCTGCTCCTTCCATATTTATAACTGTCTTCCTTCTTTGAGCAGAAACAAATTAATATCTAGAAATCTTGTCATCTCATGACATTTACAGAATAACATTGGATTTGGAAAGAAAAATCATCAACGATAAGGATCCCTGAAACATCATTACACAAAGAACGTTATTTTCTCTGAGCTAAGCAGGTCAGCTAAAAAGTGACATAACCCAGATGCTCCTAACAAATGCCATTAAGTTGCTGTCTCCTGACAACTAAGTGATATGTACAAGGAATAAGAATTAAATTTGGAGAGAGAATACAGATTCTGGCTGGGATCCAAGGGTGAGGGATATTAAATAGGAAAGAAACAACAGTGCTGTCAAGTCTAATTGTTTAAAACATAAAACTCTTTCCATATGTCTTGAAATGAATAGAGTTGCACAGTATGGGGATGCACAGTGAAGTCATGTAAAGAAATAACAGTGTATACTACTTGGATTGAAAATCTTTTCTGGAGGGAATTTGACTTTGTTTTCTTTTCCTTCGTCTCATGACCCACCGAGGCACTTAGACATTTGAAATTAGCTATAGGAAAAGCATATTATGAAGCCTCTTTACTATATCACAGATTTGACTATTGGATAAGAAATGGATGAGCTTTGTGGCAGAGAGAATTTGGTTACAATCCTGACTAGACTTCAATTTTCCCACCTATAAGTAGAAATTATATTCTTATGGCTTAAGGATGTGCTAAGGACTAAATGAGATCATGGATATAGAGTGACTGGAACTTAGTAAGCATTCATTACAATGTACCTTCTTTACTTTTTCCTTTAAACACATGGAGATGCAATCATTCACATGGAAGTTCCATACAAGTCTGTGATGAAATGAGAGAAATTTTTCATTCACTGGTGATAAACTGACAGATGCCTGCATTTCATGCCTTCAATTAATTAACATAGATTTACTGAGCACTACGCACAGGCAAAACTCCGGCAGGTATTGTAAAGGTTACAAAGTCATGTTATACAAAATGTGTGAAATTAAGGCATTTGTCGAAGCCACTTTTCATCAGTTATGACATTAAGTAATCAAGATCATTTGGCCCTTTAAGTGCTTGTTTTTCTTTATGGGATGTGTATGTTCAGTACGGGAAGACAGTAAAAAAACAAAACCACTTAAGACTCAAGCTGGAATTAGTGGGTTTTGTTTCATACTAGATTGATTGGAAACTGTTTCCAACCAATTTTGTGTCATAGGTATATATCTGTACCTTTGTATCCATATCTCCATGAATTGCATACACATTGTTTGACAGCAGAAAGAGCACTGTGCTAGGGAGTTGAGCCCTGACTTCCCATATTCTAACGGGAACAAGGAGTGCCAGTGTGTTCCTTCCTGGAATCTCATTCGTCATTGTAAAATCGGATTTCTTAATAGATGATTTCTAAAGTCACTCCCATATATATAAATTAAAACATAGTATGAAACACTCATGACTCTTTACTAATGTATGTGCATGTGCATTTAGGAAGAATATGTTCCTTTCTCAGAACACAACTCTACAGCAATTTCATGGGAATAATACCATCATATGAATGCAATTTCACATAAGATACCGAGGTGTTGATGAAAGAAGATTCTCAATAGACTCTCAAAGAGCTGTCTACTTCCTTACCTCCCGGGACAGTCCAGAGATGGATTCTAGGCTAATAGTAGAGCTGTTCTTTGGCCTCTCAGGGCTACCACACAACACATGGGTGATCATAGGACAATTGGATGCAGAGTTTTGGAAGGGTTGACCTCGTGATGCCTTACCTGTGGCCCCAATTAAAGCCATTCAGCCCCATCTCCAGACTAATAAGGACAGAAAAAAAAACAAACCTTTGGTAAAAGTTTATGAAGAGGCACTGCTCAATGTTACAATATTTTTGACAGTCATCTCCCAGTTCGCCCTTAACCTCATCACTAAAATAATATAAATTCCATTGAAAATAGCTAGAATCATTAACACCAGAATCAGGAGGGGGAGGTTTGTGAAGTTTGCATTGTCAGGGGTCTGCTCATCTTTATAAACTTCCACCACTGGGAAATCACTAAATGGAGCCCTACGTATTTCACATTTCCAACTCTTCCAAATTCCTGGTGTGTCTGAATATTTTAATTTCTTATATATTATTTATAAGGACCAGTACCTATATATCAAAAATCTTATTTTGTATAGATTTTATAACAAAAATTGAAAACATACATTCTTTTTATGTTCCATAACCATTGCAGTCTAATGCATAAATTTGCCTTGATAGAAGGAAAAATACAGAATAGGGAGAAAGGTATTTTCCATCATAAAAATTTTAACTTGGAGAAGAAAAAGGGCAATTACATAAACAAGTCAATTCAGCCTTAGGAAATGTGTAACTCACACAGATTTCTGATTGAAACCCACATAAGAAGAGAGAAGAAACAGATATAAAATCTTTCTGCATGATTCATCCCATTCTATCTGAATAGTAAGCATCTATGTGATCAATATTAGGTTCCTGTTATATTAACATTTACTGACCTCTTTAATAAATGACCCACCCAACACCTACTGATTCAGAGTCTCTGAAAACGGTAGCTGCATGTTTATTTAAAAATAGAATAAGAGGCCAGCCCAGTGGCATCCTGGTTAAGTTCACGTGCTCCACTTTGGCAGTCCAGGGTTCACACGTTTGGATCCCAGGCATGGACATACACACTGCTCATCAAGCCATGCTGTGGCAGCATCCCACACACAAAATCAAGGAATATGGGCATTGATATTAGCTTGGTGACAATCTTCCTCAAGGAAAAAGAGGAAGATTGGCAATAGATGTTAGCTCAGAGCCAATCTTCCTCACCCAAAGACAAATAGAGAGAGAATTAAAAATTACACAGGTGATTTTGATATAGGTCCTTGTTCAAAAAAACACGATGTATATCTGTGGTGCATGTAGTCCTTACTTAGGTGAAGCACATTGCTGGGGTATTGTCAGCATCTTCTCCTCCAGCCCCCTTAGTGATGTTGTTTCAGACATTTGTGATACAATTAGACTCTTGTCATAAACCGCATTCCATCCTAGGATCCTCTGACCTCCTACATGATATTTTTAAACTTCCATATATTAAGGCTCATTCTTTGTTCTGTAAAGTTCTGTGGGCTATTGACAAACGTGTAGTGTCACGTATCCATCATTACAGTGACATACAGAATGGTTCCAGCTAAACTTAGGATTTTGCATTCTTGTATCATGCAATTGCTTTAGCGCATGCAAGGTCCTTCCAATGCCTGCTTTGCTCAGTCCAATTGTCATTAAGCCTTAGAACAATAGACAAATAAGTATTAACTTTGAAGTAACAGTAGTGGCAATATTCGTATGTGACTTTCCCTGGGTATGTAAGACTCCAACACGCCCTTTAGCACCGGAAGTAATATGTTGCTGCCCTCCAGGAGGAACGTCAAATGAAGCACCTGAGTTTGAGACTTGAAGGAGAATTGAACCCAAGTTCATATTATGGTACTTCATGTGTACCAAAAAGAACAAAAATGTTAAAAAGATAACAACAAGGTCTTCCTTTGACAGATATTTTTTCCTTTAGCTTAGTACATATTTCCATTCTGTTCTTGCTTTTCCTGAGAAAATGTATAGATACAAGATTTTAAAATACGTTCAAGAGAAATTTAGGTTCATATACTTGTAACCAATGCGCTTATTTTGATGACAAAAATTATCGTCGCCTCCTGTTGGTGTGTTTTCCCCAAATACAGGCCATTAATGGCAAATTACTTGGCCTCAGGGTTAGAGTTCCCAGATTCATTTTATCAATGGAATTAGAAAGGAGATTGCAGCAGTCCCCGGAAAGGACACCTCGTGCTTCCTTGTAAGTACAGATACCTTAGAAGCTAGTCGAAGAGTGCATAACCTTGAACCTGGGAGAGGGAATAGGCAGAAATCAATACTGAATATTTAAAGGTAATAATGTTTGGGGAAAAACTCCTAGCAAAGTCTTGAATCCAAACAGAAAATCAAGTATATCTCTGAGGAAAGTATTTCATCCATCACTCAGGAATTGCAGTACATGAGGTTCTGACATGTTGAGTTTCTTTTCTTTGAGTTGGGTAAATGTCTAGTTTGCTAAACCATGCTCTTCCAGAAGTATATCTTTCTAAATCTACATTTTCCTAGGAAGGCAATCTCCCACTTAACCATGCCCCTTGCAAAACTAAGCCCAGGACAGAGTACTTTTTGAAGAGAAGATAAAGGCCTGGAAATATCAAGAGAGATTATTCAATTGAAAGGGGAAAATCAGTAAATCTTTTCTAATGTGAATTTTGCTTTAACAAAATCTTGAAAGAGCCATTTGTACCTCTTCATTTAGACTCTGCATTGATAAATGGAAACGAAAAAGTAATTCTCTCACTTCCCACCTACGCTGCTTCAGAGGCACCAAAGAGCATCAGCAAAGGACAGTGGGGCTTTCAGTTCTTTGTCCACCGAAACTGAGCGTCTTGGGTTGGAAGAAAAGCGAATGTTGATCTCCTGGGCTTGTTGAGCTTGCTTTTTTAATTGCTAAATGCCAGCCTGGGAATTCTGCCCGAAACGGTAATAAGTTGCATTTAGACTACACCTTTCATCCAGGAGGCACTCACTCCCCCCAGTTCTGAAACACAGCCATCCTGGCACTGAAAAGCAGTAACTGTTTTAATGTTAAACATTCATTCGGTGCCATGGTTATACAAGGTGGAAGAAATTGTTTGAAAAAGAACCAAAATAGTGTGGTAACAAAGATTGTGGGCTGTGGTTTTTGAAAATATCCTAGTTGTAGTCTGTTTTGCGCTTTCCTTTGCAAATGGAATATTTATATATGCCTTCTGAATCTTGAGGTTCCTAAGACGTCCACTTCTGTGCTCCTCAGTTTAGCTTCAACATCCATCGCAAAAAATCAGGAAGAATGAATTGATGTCATTTCTTTCAGAAAAATCTTCTGATATTTGGAATGTACATCAAGAAAAGTGACAGTGAGAAAGAATTTGATCATGACTTACATTTTACAGATGTTGTTTTACCCCTGTTAAAAGAATTTCTATCTCTGATAAGAGAAGATGAGAAAAACACAATGGCAAAGACTCAACCAGAACTCCTGAACGCGTATCTCATGGCTGATTCCTCTTCTGCTTTCTCCAAGAGACAGAGGTGATGTGTGCCACTGGACTAGAAACAGGTCTGGAACAGAGTCTTGCTCATTGCTGTTAGCCCCAGGATCCCAATAGGACCTGGAGATAATAGATCCTCAAGAAACACTTGTTAAATAAATGAAAAACTGGTCTTCTTACCCTGAAAACATGAAGACCAAGGCATGTGAAGTTTTCAGCTAATGCTTGAGTAAAGATCAGGTCTGTTTTTACTTGAATAGCAAGAGAAGGAAAAAAACAATGATGAGGGCAGTAAGAAAGCCTGAAGGGCCAATTCGAGAGATGTTGAAAAAGTGCTCATGTGCCCTCCAAATACCAAACGCCATCTCAGCTCACTGGCATCGGTAACACAATGTCATGATTGTGCACCATAGACCAATAATTGAAGACTCATCAGTCATTGACACCTGCACCTAAAATGAGGTTATGATGTCCTTTCCCGAGAGCAAGTTTTGAAAGGATAGCAGAAAGGGGAAAATGGGTTGCCAAATAATATCCAGTCAAATGGATTAGGAGTCTGGATTCCAGGCCTTGCCAACATTGACTTGATGGGTGAGATTTCCAAACCCCTCATTCTTTCTGGGACTCAGCTTTCTCATTTGTGAAGCGAGGAGCATGGATTCAAATCTCATCTTGGTGACTTTGAGAAGAGCCCCACAATCAGTCCTCTTGCATTTCATGGCCCCAGAATCTAAATCTGGAATCTAGAGTAACATTGCCTACGTCTTTGTTTTGCTTAAGTCTCCTTGACATCACACAGCACGGGTCTCACTAAATGACCACCGATTCACTCTCTTGCTGCTCTGAGAGACTATGGAAACTCCATCTGGTCTAGAAATCTAGACTAAAAGTAATGAAGCAAAGACCAGAATTTTTAGCTTCTTTGTTTGATACTTGAGGCAAGTGAGCCTCGGAGAGGTTAATTGACCAGCCTTAAGTGGTCCAGCCAGTAAGAGAAATCAAAAAATGGTACTTAAGTCTTCGGAATCCCACTTGAGTTTTCCTATACCACTTCTCCCTACATCTTTACAGCCTGGTAGGTTTTAAAGCTATTTATAGGATTGATTAAAGCTTTTTTTTTTTTTCCTGTAAGTAAAATTTACCAATTTTAGTGGGAACACTGCAAGTACTATAGGAAAGACATTTTCTGACTTTAATGAGCAAAGAAATCCCTTCTGAAGCTCATTAAAACCTGTCTACACTACCCCCACCAGAAACATTACCGATGTAAGATATGCAAAGTCTGGATTGTACTGTTATCTCATAAAACACATAATTTGAGCCCATCCTGACAAATATTAGTATCACTTTATTCAAGTGTAGCTTTCAACTTCCAGAGAGTTAATAAATTGGATTCTACCAGTCTGCAGAGAATATACAGTATGATAAAAACATCTTCCAAAAATTTACAGTATATTTTAGGATGAGCTGAAACATCAGCATCCATTGCAGATGCATTTACAGGGTTTTTAGTGTAGCACATTTCATCATAAATGGCTCTGTGATTCAGTATGGCATTAATAATGGAAAGAACAACCTTTAAAATAAAGTAAATGCATTTGGAACAGTTACTGAGGTGATATCTGTCTCAAAAAACTCAGTTAATAACCTGCAAGTTGATATGATATATTTCTTAGCCTATCCTGTCAGGAAAGATTTATCTTTCGTGTTAAACTTCAGGCTGAAAAATTAAAATAAAATTTGATGTCTCTGTGGTAAACTGCCTTCCTCCATTTCCTTTACCTTTTAATTTCTATTATTACCAACTTTAGAATTGTTTCTTTGACCTTATGCCGTATTTCAAAAGGTGGTTTAGATGCCAGGTGACTGCGGAAACAGAGTCGTAAATAAACCATGCCCGTGCATATACCCATAGACATCTCAAGGTGTTAATCCAAAAGGACGTAAATCATGAATACATTGTACCTTCATACAAACGAAAGTTACGACCACGTGTCCAAAGTATTTTAGTCCTATTACTTTTCTTTACAGCTGCTGTCTCAAACAGTTTCAGAGGCCGTGAGTTAGTCTGAATTTTCTTGCTTGGTAACCAGTAAGTCAACCTTTATTCCTCTCTGTTCCCAAGGCGCTGCTCCATGAATATGTGTCTAGTACATTGAAATGCTGAAGGATGGAAAAGAGATTTTCTTGTGTTCTCTTTTCCCTCCTCTCTGTTCTTCCTCCCATCTCCACTCTCCTCTCTCTTCTTTTCTACCTCTCCCATCTCTCATCTTCCACTCTCTCTCTCCTGGCATGCCTTCTTTCTTCCCTCCCCAACACACTGGAGTAAGCAGTCAGGAAGAACTGAAGGAAAAGGTGTGGAATATCTATGACCCTCCAATTCAAAACTAAATTAACAGCACATAAAAAACTTACAGTGGGTCTAACAGAGCTCCCGGAAGGAAAAGAAAATTTTCCTTATTAATATAGTTATCAACCAATAAATTCTGAGTGTATCAAGGTAAATCCCACATTGGCCAACAAAAGCTATACACAAAACATTATTGAATAACCTTGACCCTGCTCACTTCCCACACACTGCTCATTAGCAGGGAAAGCCAAATGCTGTGAGAATCTTTGGGGCAGCGCTCTGAGGTAATTTTATAAATGCCATAGTCATGTTTTAATACGATACCAAGATGAGGAACTTACAAGGCAACATTTCCCAGATCTCTTCAGAATAAAGATAGAACGCTTAAAATTCTAGAAGTCTATCAAAAGAGAGACTTCAGTACCGCACAATATTTTCAGAAAAGAAAAAAGAAAGACATTCTTCCAAAGGTTAATAAATAAAATGAAAAAGAAATTGATAGATTAGTAAAAATGTATACCATTTCCATCCTACCACTAATAATATTCCAATTCTAAAACTAAAGTCTACCCTTTTCATGTTCTCTCTTTCATTATGGCAAGGGGGATGCCTCAGCTGTCTGTCAAACAGATGTGAAAAGCAATGCAGAACAGCCCGCCAGGTCAGCTAAGTATCCAAGAATTGTACAGACCAGAACTGTCAAATCCACATTGTTTTGTTTTCTTTTTCATTTTTCCCAAGTCATGTTGCATTTTTACCAGAGGGCGGGGGCTGGGCTGGCACTCCTACAAGAGCTTCTCTCATAAATCAGACTTTCTAAACACCTGAACAGGGAGAAGTAAAGCAACATTTTTGATGTCAATCTTGCAGCAACTTGCAAACCAAATGTGTATGGTAAACAAAAGACCCAATGGTTTTTCTTCCACTCAAGTAGCTCTTTTTAAACAAGAATATAAAATCTCATTATCATCATCCACAGCTAATACTTAGGGAGCCCCCCATTATGAACTATCACATTCAAGATAAAGTCTCAGCTCAACTATGGCACACAAGGTACTCTGGGACTTGATCCCACCTGCCTCACCCGCATACTCTTGGTTCCACCACCAGCAATTTCCCGAACAGCCCTGGTCTCGGTGAATTTCCATAGTTGGTGCCCTGTGCTTAAAAAGCCCGTCTTCACCTTTCCACTTGCTTAAATCCTACTCGACCATCTAAACTCAGGTCAAGCCCCACTTCCTTTAAGGAGCCTTTCCTGATTTTAGAATCTAAGTTACTATCACCAGTCTGGACATTGAGGGCACATTTTGCCCTTAACTAAGAACTTATTATTGCATTTTCTGGCATGATGCTTAGAAAATGGAGGATGTACAGATCCTCACTCAAGGAGTTTTAATCACATGGAGGCTGCAAAACTCACCCAGGAAAACCATACAGGGCTGTACTCAGGGGTACAATGCAGCGTAAGGAGAGCTCAGACTGAGAAGCACCTGGCTAAGCTTTGGACCCAGCAGTGGGCAGCGTGCTCAGTGAGTCACTAATGTTCACAGGGTGCCATGAGCTATCATCCAGAATGTGCTTCCCTGAAGGTCCCTTAGGTTGGAAAGCCTTTTCTGCAAATACGATAAACTCTACTGCAGGAGATCAAGTGAAAATGTCTAAGCAAAAGTTGAGCCTTTTATTAGTTTATGCCTCCATGTGACATTTTTGGGTAAAATACTCAACTTGTCTGTGAAAAACACCCAGAAATAACAACAAACAAACAGCCTTACAATGAAGTTTCCTGTTAAAAGTGTTTCTAAAACTAAGAGAATTCACTGCAGAGTTGAAAAATACGACGATGCTTTAGCGATCAGTTAATTAGTTCTCAGTGCCTCATCAATCCTAGTTATTCGAGAGTTAACCAGGAGTAATGGGAATAAATTAGGAAGAGAAATTTAGGCTGAATATCAGGAACATTTTCTTAATCATTAAATCAATAGACGATAGAATTTAAAATTGGATATTTAATGTGAAAGATGGAACCAAGAAAGAGAAAGTACAATATCAAGAACAAACGAGAAGTCATAGGTTTAAAGGGCCTCTGTCATCATTAGCCCATCCTTCTGTGTTTGGAAAGAATGATAGTTTAGAGTCCTATTCAGATCACTGTCCATTCTAAAACTTTCAAAACTTCAGGATATATACTTACTAAAATAAAGAAGTTAAATTTCTCCAAGGCCAGCAGATTCTGCTGTAGAAATCTTACTAAATCTCAGAGAATTTGGACATTCTTTTTTAATGTCTACTGAGAAAACCAGAAAGCAAGAGAATATTCTTTGTATATTGTTCTGGGATATGATTCTCCAAAAATGGTCAAAGGACAACATGCTGGCTATCCCTAACTTCTGATTCTAGGCTGTATACTTTAATAAAGTCCAACAGAACTTGGAAAGTGATAAAGAGGAGAAAATGCATTTCTAGCAACATGGGGGAAGAAGTTCCTTGACTAATTCTTCCAACTGAAAATAATTAGAAATGCTTGACAAAATATGCTTTTAAGAATACATTTTTTAAGGGCCGCCCTGGTAGCACAGTGGTTAAGTTTGCACGTTCCACTGCGGCAGCCTGGGGTTCGCCAGTTCGGATCCCAGGTGCGGACATGGCACCGCTCATCAAGCCATGCTGTGGCAGGCGTCCCATATATAAAGTAGAGGAAGATGGGCACAGATGTTAGCTCAGGGCCAGTCTTCCTCAGGGAAAAAAAAAAAAAAAGAGGAAGGACTGACAGCAGATGTTAGCTCAGGGCTAATCTTCCTCAAAAAACAAACTAAAAACCAGCATATGTTTTTTAAAATGTATGGCTGAATTAGCAAGCTATACTCAGAGGCCAAAAATTAGACAAAATTAGGAACCTAAGCAGGGAAGTACTGAGTGCCTTTGCTCCAAGTGAACTTGAGTCTCAGTTTTCAAACCATTGAGGGGCACAGAGGACAGAGAAAAGTTATGAGCCCACCCAACATGGGCAGTCTGATAGAAGACGCTTCTGCATGAAGTTGCAATTTCAAATGCGTTTGACCTTAGTATAAGGGTAAGTAGGAATAAACCTGGTTCAAGAGAATGCAAGGATAATTGTTAATCTCAGACTTGATACTGATTGAGATGGGAAAAGTTTCCCTCATAATTTGCCAACATAAACTAATCCTCATGAAGTTTTGCAGCCTAAGTGAGCTGGGTGATATTAAAAACATGCCAAGCAGGGAATTTAGTTTAAAGTGGTTCTGGGCTAAAAGTGCCCCTGGGCACCTGACAGAAGCAAATGCAAGTCCTGTCTTGAAGAACATGCCCCAACTCTATTCTTGAAGAATTTCTATAGACAAAGTTCTAAGAAAAATAAAGTCACATTAAAAACAAACACACAAACAAAAAACAGACTTAGGATCAAGACACCTTGAGTGACAGCCCAAAGAAACAGCAGGCAGCAAATTCAGACCAGCAAAATCTTCAGACAGTGGAGTTATCAGACGCAAAATAGGAAGTAAATGCATTTGATGTGCTTTAAAAAAGAGATTAAAAATATGAGGAGAGAACAAGCAAGTATATTTGAAAACAGAAATTTAGAAATGAAAAATTTAATTATTCCCATTAAAAATTCCATGGATAGGTTTCCCTACTGTGGTAGTCAGCCTCTGAAATGGCCCCAAGTAATTCGCACCTCCTGGTATGCACACGCTTGTATGGTCCAGTCCTACAATGTAGCACATTTGGTCTCTGTGACCATTAGAATATGGCACAAGAGATGGTATGTACTTCTGGGATTAGGTTTTAAAAGATACTCTGGCTTCTGTTTCAAGTTTCTCTCTCACTCTCACTCTTCCTCTCTCTTTCTCTGTCTCTCTCTCTCTCCACCTCTCTCTCATCATCATCACTCTGGTGAAAGTCAACCCACCACAGGACGAGGAGGCTTCCTGCCAGCAGCCATATGAGTGAGCCTGGCAGTAGATGCTCCAGCACCTGCAGACTACTGCATCACTGCCTGCAGCCTGACTGCAAACTCGTGAAGGACTCTGGGTCTCAAAAACTCACAGGTCAAGAAGAAAGTACGACTGAAATCAAACAATATCCGTAACTGAATGGCAACAAAAATACTACATTTCAAAACCTGTGGAGTGTAGCTAAAGGGGTAGTCAGAAAGAAGGGTACTCATTTAAATACTTATACTAGAAAAAAAGAAAGCCTCATAATGAATGACCTGAGCAACCAACATAAGATATTGGGTGGGGCAGGGGCCAGCCCGGTGGTGCAGCGGTTAAGTTCACATGTTCCGCTTCGGCGGCTGGGGGTTCGCTGGTTTGGATCCCACGTGTGGACATGGCACTGTTTGGCAAGCCATGCTGTGGTAGGCCTCCCATATATAAAGTAGAGGAAGACGGGCACGGATGTTAGCTCAGGGCCAGCCTTCCTCAGCAGAAAGAGGAGGATTGGCAGCAGATGTTAGCTCAGGGCTAATCTTCCTCAAAAAAAAAAAAAAAATATATATATATATATATTTTAGGGGGAAAAACAGAAACAAAGCAAAGAAAGTAGAAAGTAGGAAATAATAAAGATAAGAGCAGGAATCAATGAAATAGAAAACAACAAATTGAAAAGCTGTTAACTGAAAAGATTAATACAATAGACCAACTTCTGGAAAGACTAATCAAAAAAATAAAGACAGAATGAACAGATAAGCCACATTATGAACAAATAAATACAAAACTACAGAGGCTACAAAGATTAAAAAGGTAATAAAAAGAAACTATGAACAACTGATGCCAATAAATATGAAAACTTTGATGAGATAAAAAAAATCTGAGAAAATAGAGCATACCAAAACTGATTGAAAAGAAATAAAAAAAAAATCTGAGTAACTCTATAGCCATTAAAAGTAATTGAAACAGTACTTTAAAGTCTTACCACAAACAAAACAGCAACATCAGACAATTTGCCCATGGGTTATACAAAACAATCAAAGAATTCCAATCGTTTAAAAAAACTCCAAGTAAGTAAAAGAAAGAACATTCCCCGACTCATTTTGTGAAGTTAACATAACTTTGATACTAAAATCTGACAAGAAGGATAAAACACAATAAAATTATAAATAAAAGTCATTGATGCACGTAGATAAAAATTCCTAAGTAAAATATCAACAAACTAAATCCATCAGCGTATAAATAAGATAATACACTTGAATCACATTGGGTTTATCTCAGACATGTTAATGTTATTTGAACATTAGAAAATAAATTAATGTAATTCACCATATTAAAAGTTGAAAAGTGATAAATCATTATCTCAATGAAGAAAATGCACGCAATGTGATTCAACATCCATTCATAACTGAATTACCTACAACATACTTACAGTAAACCTCATCCTGAATGGTGAAATCTTGACAGTTTTGTTTGGAGACCAGGAAGATTGCTTGCTATGATCCGTTCTATTCATCTTCGCACCCAATGCCCCAGATGGTGCATTATGGCAAATGAAGACATGAGTTGGAAAGAAGGAAACAAATGAATACTTTTCATATTGAAAGAAGAAAAGTAAATGAGTATAGCAAGTTTGCTGAATTGAGAATCAATGTACAAAACTCAATAGCATTTATTTCATCTACAAGAAATTTCAAAAATGTAGTTTTTTAAAAGATACCACTTTGGTAATATACAAAATACATTTGAAATAAATTTGGAATAACTCTAACAAAAGATGTACAAGATCTTCCTGGAAACATTATAAAACTTTATTGAAAGACATTAAAGAAGACCTACAACAGAGAGGTATATCATTTATATATCATTGATTTAAACACCCAATATCATAAAGATGTCAATTCTTCTAGAATTTACCTATAAATCCAAAGCAAGTCTAATAAAATGCCTCTTTTTTGGTGTAACATGAAAAGTTAACACTAAAATTTATGTGAAAAAGCAAAGAAAAACTCCCAAAGAGGAACTAACAGTTATAGAAACTACTATAAAGATAGAGAATTAAGATAGCGTGGAATTGACACATGTCTAGACAAACAGATCAAAGGAAAAGAACAGTCCAGAAACAGACTCACTTATATTAACTAACTTGATTTTGGGCAGAGAGAAATGTAGATTAACAAGGAAGTAATGGACTTTTCAGGGATGCTGAGACAACTGGATGTTCATGTGAAAAAAATTGTACCTCAACCTCACTCTGTGCTCAAAAATCAATACCAAATGGACTTAAATATAAAACACAAGATGGCTAAACTTCTAGAATAAAATGCAAGAGAATGTTTTTAAGACTGTGATGTCACAAAAGATGTCTTAAACAAGGACTAAAAAGTGCAAACAATAAAAGACAAATTGATAAGCCTATTTTAAATTAAAAACATCTGTTCTCCAAAAGACATCATAAAAAAAGTTAAAAAAAAGCCAACAAGTCACAAATGAAAGAAGACATCTGCAATACATATAACTAACAAGAGATTAGTATTCGGAATGTATAAAGAATTCCTTAAACAAACAAAAAATTTAGGCAAAAACCTTAAAAAGCATCTCCCAGAAAAGTAAACAAAAGTGGTCAATAAACATATTTTTAAATGCTTTTATCTCAAATAATTGAGGAAAAACAACTTTAAATCACTATGAAATGATATTTCACACTCATAAGATTGGAAAAACAGTCTGACAAATCAAGGGTTGACAAGAGTCTGGGAGGAAGAAGACATTTATGCCCACTATGTGAAATGTCAATGTGTAAGTACCACCCTAGCAACTAATGAGGTATTATCTAGACGGTGAAGGATGAAGAATGTGCGTGTTCATTGCTACAGTGTCCACTCCTGGGGAGGTGCCCCAGAGACACTCTGGCACATGAGCTCTGAGGGCCATGAACAACAATGTTCATTGTGGCACTGTTTGAATAAAAAAACAGTAAAGACGACCTAAATGACCAGCAACTCATATGAATAAGTGAATTGTGGCATAGTCTACACGGTAAAAATTAATTACCTGGGTCTGGTCCAGCGGCATAGTGGTCAAGTTCTTACACTCCGCTTCTGCAGCCCAGGGTTCACTGGTTCAGATCCCAGGTGCAGACTTACATACCACTCATCAAGCCTTGCTGTGGTGGCATCCAACATACACAATAAAGGAAGACTGGCACAGATGTTAGCTCAGGGACAATCTTCCTCAAGCAAAAAGAGGAAGATTGGCAACAGATGTTAACTCAGGGCCAGTCTTCCTCACCAAAAAAAATAAATAAATAAATAATAAAAAAATAAT
This sequence comes from Equus quagga, assembly GCF_021613505.1. Lineage (NCBI taxonomy): Eukaryota > Metazoa > Chordata > Mammalia > Perissodactyla > Equidae > Equus > Equus quagga. The sequence continues at coordinate 125,282,823 of NC_060272.1, forward strand.
TACCTTATGGGTGAAGCTTAAGAACATGCTGTTGAGCAAAAAATAAAATGACTAAAGTACACCTCCTATATTCAATTTGTTTAACATTAAAAAATGCAGAGCTAAGCAATGTATTTTTAAGGTTATAAATAAATATCTTTAAACTGTTTATTAAAAGAAAGAAAAAGGGACTGGCCTGTGGCCAAGTGGCAAAAGTTCTGCATGCTCCACTTTGGCGGCCTAGGTTCACGGGTTTGGATCCTGGGCACGGACCCACTCCACTCTGGTGGTGGGACACCACACTGTGGAGGCATCCCACATACAAACAAAAGAATAAAGGAGGATTGGTGTGAATGTTAGTTCAGGGCGACTCTTCCTCAGGAAAAACATAAAAAAGAAACATGTGGATGGATGTAAGCTCAATAGGGCCTGCAGGGGAACAAAATAAAAAAAAAAAAAAAGCAAGAGAAAGTTAAAATTTGGGAAAGTGGTTACCTGTGAGTAAAGGGGGCATGGGGACAATAAGTGGAGGGAGGCATTCAGGAAACCTCACAAGTTGGGTTAATATTCCTTTTCTTAAACTGTAATTTGCATAGAGGTGCTCATAATGTCATTATTCTTCATATCTCATGTGTATTTTTAAATATTCTTTTGTATCAACTTAACGTTTCACGAACAACTTTAAAAGGAAGCACATGACTTGCCCCCTCAAAACCAGCACCCTCCAAATCTCCTAGTTTTGTTAACAAAGCCCTCACTAACCATAACAGTACAACCATGAAATGATTTGTACTTTTTTTAGAGCAATTCAGTGAAGACATGGCGGTAATACCACGTTAATGGAGAAGCAACATTCTAGAGACGGGAACAGTCTTCTCCCTTTAGAAGAATGGGCTGGACCCTTTCATGCACCAGGATGATACGATACGGAAAAAAAATAATGTTCCTCATGGATATTTTAGCAGAACAGCCTGAGTAAAGTATACTAACCAGTGGTTTTGCTCTATCTCAAGAGTTTATTCAAAATAACATCAATTCTTATTTTCTTCTAAAGATAAGCTAAGGAATTGTTAATGAGTTCCTGGGGCTGGAAGCACTCCGACAGCATGAAGGTCCTCACAGGCAGACATCTGAAGGTGGAATGGGGAAGAGAATCTGCACACGCCACCCAGTGACCTATTCTCCACCACCAGGCACTGTTAAGGGGAGAAAAATTCTCTTCAGTAACCACGATCTGCAACCAAGCGCAACTAAAAACCCAACTGCATCCTGCATGCTGAGGAGCGTGTTCCTGCAGGTTGCTTGACTCCAGACACTAGAAACCTCCCAGATTGGCCTCTTGAGGTACTTCTCTATCTTCAGTTCCTCTTCTGTATTATCTGACCAGTGTCAAGAAAAGGACCAAAGTAATACATCTCAATGAGGAGCTGCATTTTCTTATTTGCGTAACATGCCCAACCATCTTGCCATGCTTCCTAAAAGTGAAGCAAGGGCACTTCTGCAGGGTCATGGTTGTGGATGGTGACACAGGTTCCCCAACATTCCATTTAGACCTGGGTGATTCTCCTCGGTGATAACTGGTCTGAGAGCTGATGCTGACTTGAAAGTCTGTAATTCGTGCGGAGTAATCAAATGGCTCTCATATCAACTGAGGTCACGGAGTCCAGAAAAGACAGCATTCTTGCCTGCCCACCACTTCTTCCTGTTGTGTTTACAGAAGAATTCTTTACCTAAATGAAGATTAGAGGAACAGTTGCAGCTACTCTCCTCCAAAGTGTGGTGGACACAAGTCTGGGTTCTGCCACCTCATCACTTCCTACAGTGACACTTGGGAATATGATGTTTAGCTTTAATGTGAAGCTGTTGTCAAGTTATTCCTGATTGTGAGGGAGTCGTTTCTGTGTTCAGGGCTATACCTAAGGTTCTGCAGCTGAGAAAACAGCTCATGGTCTGCTTGCCAAACCTCTGCCCGGTGCATGGCCACCTCCACCTAGAGGGAGGCCTACCTTTTTCTTCCCAGGGACGACTCATGTGCTGACCAATCCTTACACTTCTAGGGTTGTGACCACTCAGAGGAGGTCCCTCTCTCTAATTCATACAGATGTGCCTTAAAGCAGGCGTGGCCCTCCTCCTGTTCGTTAGAGTGACAGGGTTGGGCGTCTTTGAAACCTTCAACTAAATCCCACTGAGACACTTAGAGTCGCTTGACCCCGGGAAACTTAAGCACATCCCTGAGTTTTAGTTTTCTCATCTTTAAAATGAAGATGATAATGCAAAACTTGCAAGACTGACATGAGGACTAAGTTAAATACCATGTAAGTACAAAATAGATGTTCAGAAAATTTAGCTTTCTCTTTCCTTTTGCAATCTTTGTGTTTTTGTATTACGATAATGAACGTTTGTCCAGTGCATTTGCCATTTGCTGAATTTTTGTCTACCTTTCTTGTCTGATGCTCCATGAAGCGCATGGAAAATGGAGACAATGGGAGCTGTGCTGAGGGTTTACCTAGGATGCGACCAAAGTCTGGGTCATCTGATTACAAATCCCATGACAGTCCAATTCCTTCAGGTTGGGATTACTAATATTGTTATATTTTATCACAAGAAGATACAACAGGAGCAACTTTACTAGAATGATAGCATGAACCTGGAAAGAAAGCCACTCACTGTTCCCCAGAGATTTGCTATTTAGAAGTTCTTAAGTTTCTAATGAGGGAGGATGAAACCAGATATTCTGTCTTCTCCACCAAGACTCCGGCTTGTAAAAAAAAAAAAAGAAAAAGAAAAAAGAATGCAACTGTGAAGATTATTCTCAGTGCACAACAATAATTCTTGTTGGTGAGGCACAGAATAGGAAATTTGTTTCCAGGTGTTTTTGTGTATTCAAAAAATACTTATCGAGCATCTACTATATTTTCAATATGGTTCTAGACTTTGAGGATACAGCATTGCATATAGCAGATAAAATATCTGCTCTCATGGACCTTACGTTCTAGTGGGAATAACCAACAATTTAAAAAGTGACAAATAAATATATATCGGGAGGTAATAAATTCCATTAATAAAAATAAAGCAGAAAAAGGGGAGTGTAAGAGAGTAGATCCTCAGTGGGAGAGGGAGCGTGCTGATGTAGATAAGGAGATCTCCAATAAATGAGCATTTACACTTTTTCTAAGAACAAAAGTACTGCTTTATTTTCTTTTAAAGAAAAAGAACAAAATAAACAAAACAAAAAACAAGCTCAGAAATTGAGACCCTGCCTTTACTTTTATAATTTTCATCCCCCATTACGCTTTTCCCCATGAAATATCCTAGCGCATGACACCGAGATTCCCAGAGAATGAGATTTCCTGCCCAACTTCTTCTTTATCCAACTTTTTCCGCTGGGCCAACAATTTGCAGCCAGTGAAGTAACAAGCATAAGAGCACAGCTCTCTTTGAATTTGAAGGTCTTTCAGAACATTACAAAATTCCTTATATTATCAAGAACACATCGGACATACTTTCAAGTGCACCTTGAAACTTCAAATCAGTAGCAATGCATAAATAGGACTGCAACCAAGTCAGGAAAATCAATAGAAAAGGATTTAGGCACTTTAATTTGTTTTTCCTCCCCATAAGGACGGCTTTTATGATGCAGGACTCTACATTAAGTTTTTTGAGTAAAGAGTTGGATAATATCCCAGAGATTACTGACGCAACATCCTCATTGTATTAGTGAGGACTCAGGGTCCAGAAAGTTTAATAATAATAGTTGCTCATCTTAGCAGAGGCCTATATGCCTGGAAGTGTGCCAAGTGCTTTATTTTTTCTATTAGTCAAAGTTCTCCAGAGAAATAGAACCAATAGGATGTGTGTGTGTGTGTGTGTGTGTGTGTGTATTCAGTGCTCGGAGTGTGTGTGTATATATAGAGAGAGAGACAGAGACAGAGAGAGAAGAGCTTTTAAGGAATTGATGCCTAAGGAATTGGCAAGACTGAACTCTGTAGAGCAGCCTGGCAGGCTGGAAATTCAGGTAAGAGTTGATGTTGCAATCTCGAGCCTAAAATTTGCATGCTAGAAACTCAGGCAAGGTTTCTCTGTTGCAGTCTTGAGGGAGAATTGCTTTTTCTCCAGGAAACCTCAGTCCTTGCTCTTACGGTCTTTACCTGATTGGATGAGGCCCATCCATATTATAGAAGGTAATCCACTTTACTCAAAATTTATACATCTAAAAAGTACCTGCCCAGCAACATCTAGACTGGTGTTTCATCAAGCAACTGAGCACCTTGGCCTAGTCAAATTGACACATTAACCTTCATACTCCCTTTATCTTATTTAGTCCAATCAACTTCCTTCTGAAATTGGCATTATTGCTGCCTACATTTTCCAAAGGAGAAAACTGAGGGTTCAGAGACCCCAGAGGACTTGTCTAAGATTACACTAGCAGGAAACACCCATGTGGGACAGCCTTGACCAAGAGCCTACATTTTCAACCATGTGCTGTCTTGCTCAAGGTCTCTCAGACAACATAGAGGTAAGTCCAGAATCCACATTTTCTGATTCCTATGTCCACAAGACTATATTGTTAAATCTTACCTGATAAAAATCACCAGGGACACTCCTTATTAACTTACCGCAGCAAGGAGACCATACAAGAAGAGGAACCATGAATCTCAGCAGCCAAAGGAAAAGATAGGGCTATTATAGGATTTGTGAAAGGATGCAAGGTGGGTAAAAGGGAAGCAATTGTTTTGATAGGCTCAAAGCCAAGCAGGGCTATGTATAAATGATTAACATGAGACCTGGGTTCCATAGTGGACTCAGGGTTCTATTTCTTTGGATACTAAAAATTCATATGAAGGCAGACAGTTATGTCTTTAAAACGCTATCTGAAGCTCTGCACCTGGGTTAGAAATCAGAATGCTCCTCTGTTTCAAAGTGACTCAGGTCTTCCAGGAAAGAATGAGATGTTCCAATCTTATGGATGATTTCTCATCATTATGCTTTTTAATTAACAAAAGCAGTTGTCACAGGTCAATACAGCCAGCATTCGGCTAGGTGCTGGGTAGACAAAGCTGAATCAGTCATCTTTTAGCTGGGGAGGAAAGGCACATCCACTGAGGACTCACAAGGTAGTGAGATGGGTGCGGGGGAAGAGGGGAGACATGCCAGCCCTGGAAACCCAGAGACGCTAGAGGAAAGATGGTTTGGATGAGAATGAATGAACCAGAAGAATGAGTGGTTCACCATGTAGGGAAACTAGGAAGACAGATTTATGTCCAAACAACTAGAAGGTAGTACGATAAGTAATAGAGCGCAGAACTAAATAAAGTGTGTGGAGCACAACTAATTCTGTTCAAGAAGTCAAGGAAGACTGACTCCCTCCAAATATATTATGCTCTTTGTGGCTCCCAGGCCACTGAATTTTCTGTTTCCTCTTCGGAAAAGTCCTCTCTACCCCCACCTTGGTTACTACCCTCCCATTGCTGGCCTGGTGACCACAGCTTACCCTTCCAGTCTCAGATGGAATATGTCCTTATTCTTTTCAAAAATAATGATAGCAAAATAATAATAAAAATAGCCAACATTTCCTGAGTAATTTCTATATGCCAGACATTGTGCCAACCACTCTACCCACATCATCTGATCTAATTATCACAAGAACTCAAAGGGACAAATGCTAGTCCTGCACTTTATGGATTGAAGCTTAATTAAGTAATTTGTCCACATTTATTCAGCTCAAAAGTGACAGAACCAGGATTTGAACTCGGTGAGTCTGATTCCTAAGACTTAATCTACCATCTTAACCATGAAGCTTTTCTGCAGCCTTCTCAGACTCATGCAAGCATAGTTGGCCATACCTTCCTTGATGTGAACTCTGTATCTCTATGCAGTTGTGTATGGCACTAGTCTCAGGCTATTAATCACCTTTTCACATGCCTCACTCTTCCATGACATTGTGTGGTCTTGAGAGCAGATATTTAACTTGACCTCTATCCTCAGTGCCTAGAACCACTACTGACACCCAGTAGAAATTCAGTAAGTGTTTGTGCATGAATGGATGGATGGATGAATAAAACATTTGTAGAGGACAGGCTATGTGAAACTCCACATAAGTCACTGTCAGATATGCTGTCTAAGAATGAACTATGAAGGTTTGTGTCATACTCAGGCAGCAAGTCTATGTGTCAACAGGCACCCAGGGGGGTCAAGGGAAGAATCGCGCACAAGAGTGGACAAGCTCTAGCATAAAGGCTACAGCACAACTCTGCTGTCCAGAGATGGTCCTGGCATGGCTTGTCTATTCCTACCAAAATCTCCCCAGCTGGGAGATGACCAGGGCTGTCTGAAAACGAGCTGTCCCTTTCCTAACATTGCCTCCTCAACACACACACACATCCCCCACAGCTTTTATGTCTACACATATTATTCTGGTATCACTAGTTGTCTCCAGTCGGTTGCCCTCCCAAAGTCTAATTCCCACTCACACATCTACGTTTTTAACCCACATCCTTCCACCCACGCATTCCTACTCCCCGTAAAGAAATGGAAGCAAGTAAAAACAAATAGAAAAATAAGTTTATTACTCCTGCAGTCTTCTCTCCCAGGACCTTTCTGCTCTAGGCTGTGGGTGCTCTGTCTTTCTGCTCTTCCTTTCCAGCTTTAATTGAGAGCTCAGAGTTCTGATTGGATTAATGGCCAGGGCACTTTGGAAGAGCCCTGGCTCAGCAATATGTGTCTGTCGCTTGCAGGGACACTGTCTCCCCATATACCACGTCCTCTCCTGAGCTATCTTTTGTTTCACATTTTATTCTCTGCACTAAAATTGGCCTTCAGTTTGCAGACCTCATTTGTAGCACCTGTTGCATTAATAACTAGAAAACTCAGTTCAGCCAAGGGCCAGACATTCACCCAGCATTGTTCTCATGCAGTAAATAATCAGGTAGCAATGAGTTACCTTTGCAGATTTCACTGATATAATTAACTCCCAAATAGGGAGAATGTCTCTGAAAATACATTTTGTCCGTACACTGTAATAGAATGACATTATTTCATTGAAACAATTACACTGCTCTTATTCTATAACATAAAAAGGAAAAAGTATATTTAATAAAACTAGCACAACATGGCAATCTGTTTGAAAGATAGCATGGAATTCTGCCTTGTCTTTTAGTTACAAGGCATTTTATAAGGACAAGAAGAAAAGTCTGTTCAAGTCCTGATTTGTTTTAATTCAGACAGCGTCATGCAGTAGAAAGGGAATAACTGTGAAATCAGGTGCATCTGAATTGAAATCCTGGTTCTGTCATTTAGCTGTGGTATGACCCTTGAGCAAGTGACTTCATGTCTCTGAGCTCAGTCTTCTCACCTGTAAAATGAGGATGCTACTGACTGCCTAGTAGGATTGTGGGGGAATGATGGAGATAAAGTATGCAAAGTACCTAGTAGCATTCCTTGCACGAGGAAGGTGTCCAATAAATGAGAGCCCCTTTACATAGGAGATAGCGTGGAGGATAGACCCCAAGGACCAAGGCAGTATAACTCTCTTTATCAGCTCCTCTGCCTGTCATCCTGCTTTCCATTCCCACCTTATTCCCTCCCAATAATCTTGGTAGCACAAGTGGTCGGCTTAGCAGTAGAACCAGTACCACGTCCTTCTCCCACTGTGACACCAAAATTTCAGCTCAAATACAAATTTTACCGCAAATGAAGATTCATCTTAGCATACACTTAGGTTGAGAATTTGCTAACCATCTCTGGCCACTGAAGCAGCCAGTAGACACAATAGCTATATTGCAACACTTAAAAGAAAATTTTTAATACACCTTCTCCCTTCTCTTTGCCAATTCAGAGCCCTGATTAAATTTCACCTCTATGCAAAATGCCTTGCTTCATGAGCTTGTGTTGATTTTTTATTTTTGTACAAATTACTGCCTGCTACACAATCCAGTCTTTATTTATATTATCTGATGACATATTTTTATTATTTCTTGTGTGTAATTAGGGCAGAATAAAAGTCATTAACCTCTGAGTGTTCTCAACATTCCCTCTATGCCACTAATGAGAACTTTGGCTTGCCTCCCTTCAATCTCTTCCTTGTTCTTTCCCTCCAAGAGGAGAGATGCCTGCAGACCAGTTCTGAAGCTTTTGAGATGGATAATCAGAAAGAAAAGAAGAGAGACGTGGAGACAGACAAGAGAAGTGTAGAGGGACACTTCTGGAGGCCTGGAGAAGATTTCCAGGTACATTGAAGAAATGGGAGTGGAATCAGTTGTAATGTGAGCAGAGTGGAACAAAAGGAATTCCAAGGAGTATTTCTAGAGTGTACGGTGTGTACTTGATGTTACTAAAAGAATACAAGTAGACAACTTCAATTATTTTTTAATTCCTTTTGATAGCAAGGATTATGTTCTTTGAAGCTCAGCTTTGCTCCCACATTGAGCTATATAGATTATGGAATTACAAGTCTTATTTCCCCCAACTTGACTATCAGATTTATAAGTGCAGGGCTTTCTCTTTATTTTATTGTAGTCTCTAAGCACCAAGCATGACATGACACCTGCTTCAAACCCTTTAATAACACTTTGTTCTCTTGACTTGATTCCCTTTAATATTTACCATCAACCAAACAGGCCCTCACCTACAGTTTGCGTTGATCAATTTCCTATTCCCTTCTCAAATACACAACAGAAGTATTCTTAATTAGGTGAGGAGACCAAAGGTGCTGCTCACAATGAATCCTCGTCTCTTGGCCCAGGATTGCGTCTGAGTGTACTCAGAGAACTTGCAGATGTGGTTGAATCAACGTCAGTGGACTTGTGGAACCCCGTAGTGGAAAACTGGTCCTGGAAAATTGGATGCAGGAAGTGTCATTTGGATTTATAAAAAGAGAAAGAATGTGTATTTGTGAACTACAGAGCATTGAGCTCGACATTGATCCAGGGCAAGATTCTAGAACAATATTTTTGAACAATGGCTTCTGAGCACTTTGAAAAGGCAGTGGTAAACTGAGCATGAACTCATTAAGAATAGTCCTGTCAGACTGACCTCGTTTTGTACTGACAGAGTTATTACACTGGGAGATCAGAGAAATCAAGTAGAAATAGTGTATCTAGATCTCAGAAAAGCTTTTGACAATTCTCTCATGATACCCTTGAGGGCAAGATGGGTGAAAAGCAGCCTGAATAATATTACTATTGCGCAGACTCATAGCCAATGAGTACCCAAAAGGAATTAACGAGTCGTCAAAAATTCAACCAAATCTTTTAATTCAATTAACAATTGTTTCCCAATCTCTTTTGCTAACGACTATGTCAAAGGCTAGTGCTTCAATTGTACAGATAGAGAACGGAGGAAGCCCGCCTTGGCAGCAGCAGACCTCAAACGATCCATTTGTGTGATTTGACTTTCAAAAGTGTCAGTGTAAATCTGAGATTATGTCAGACAAGTAAAGTGTCTAAAATGACTGGGGCAGCACTTCTGCTCTGCTCTATGCAGATCACGTTCACTTTGGGCTCCATACACTAAGGGAGACTCTGAATCATATCCTGAGAAGAGTGACCAGGATGAGGAAAGGACGTCAATAAAATCATATTGAGAAGACAGAATGAAATGTTGAAAAGAGAGAACCCACAGCTACATTAATGTCCTCCCAGAAGTAAAAGTGGGACCAAGCAGGAATTCCAGATGGACTACCTTGAAAGGTGCTGGGTTTTCTATAAATGGAGTTGCTTAACTGTGGACCTAAACACAAATACAGAGTGAATGGTTAGAACCCATAACTGATAATCTTAAAGTTTTTCTTTCCTAATCACAGATTCTGTAATCTTGCAAAGCAAAGATTCTACAACCTCCTCTGGTTGTCCATTCCATGATTTAACTGTAAGTTGCAATATTTTTTCAATTTACTCTAAATCATGAAATATATCGAACACATTTTAAATCATGAAACATATTGAACATATTGAAAGTAGAGAAAACTAGCACCAGCATTCATATACCTACTACCCAACTTTATCTAATTTGAACATTTTGCCACTTGGGCTTCAAATTATTTTTTAAGAAATAAATCATTATAAATATAGTTGTGTTTTCTTCTTCTCCACCCAGAGATAGCATTATCTTAGAGATAGCGTGTGTGTATACCCTGGCCACATGTTTTATTTATATGCCATGTCTGAAAATCCATAAATAATTTGTATTATGGTAAGAAAACAAATATAAAGGACTCTTGTTTACTGGAGGAGGTAGGAAACCTTCACAAAAGAAATGATGCCTAGTGTTGAATGATGAGTATGAGTTACCCAGGCTTTGTAGAAAGATGGCATTCTGGGTAGAGAAGACGGCAGCCTCAAACTCACAGGAGCAGGAAAAGAGTAATCAGTCTAAAAGAAAACTGCAAATGAGTTTATACAGCTTGAGAGAAGAGGTAAGTTGGGAGTGCAAGAAGATAAAAGTTGAGAAACCAACAAGGAACTGATTATGAAAGGCTTTATGCCAGAAAGGGCCACTTAAGCATTTCCATTATGAGAACAATATGATTGATGTGCATGTGAGAGAGAAATCTGGTGGTGATGTGGCCAGAATGGGGTGAGGGGGATAAAGATGGAAGGCTGGAAGTCAAATTAGCAAGTATTGAAAAAGACCAAGAAAGAGATGATGGAGCTTAAAATAAATCAGGATGAGGAGGACAGATTAAGAATATCTTTAATATTGGGGCCAGCCCTGTGGCCGAGCGGTTAAGTTCACGCACTCTGTTTAGGCGGGCCAGGGTTTTGCTGCTTCGGATCCTGGGCGCGGACATGGCACCACAAGTCAGGCCACATTGAGGTGGTATCCCACATGCCACAACTAGAAGGATCCAGAACTAAAATATACAACTATGTACTAGGGAGATTCGCGGAGAAAAAGCAGAAAAAAAATTGATAAGAATATCTTTAATATTGTGTGTACAAGGGTCTATTTTTAATAATGATGAGAGACATTTAAAGAACTTAGTGGCCCACTAGATTTGTAATTGTATTTCAGGGAAAGATTTGTAATATGACACATCTGAATCATTCTAATAGTAGAATGGATCATTATTAACATTAAGTAAGATATAAAATAATATAGCATAATGCTTCCGAAAATTGAGAAAAACTCACATTACCATGCACAATGTACAACTTTTGAGTTTTGTTTTTTGATACTGATAAAATAAATTCTATTGTTTTACTTATAATAATAGAACTATAATTAAAAACATTACTTAATTAATCCAGCTCTTATAGTTCAGTTTATTTCCTTTTCTTCCATTTGCCTTCATTTCCATGGAGAAGAGGAAATGGGGTCAGAAGATACTGAATTCTACTCTTATTCCACAGAGATCAGAATGGAAATTTAACTGCTCCATCATCTCCCAGAAATAGCTCGGAAGAATGGTCCAAAATATTGGGTGCTAGGGCACAGACGTTTTCATATTCACAAACAAAACCAGGTTTCCAGGAACACTCATTTGATTAATTTGGTCAATTCAGTCTATTTAGTTTTCAAAAGAAGCAGGTCATTCTTGTTAATGATGTTGCTTTGCATTGCATAACTCTAAACTAATTACTTATTTGCCTTTTACCTTTAAACCATTTAAATGTGTGCTGGATAGACAAAGTATAAGTAAGTAACATTTATTGAAAATGGAAGTTGTTTCATTTTTTTAATACAGTTTAGAGACAAATAGAACAATGGGAGATCTTAACAGATGACAATTATCAAGAGGTATCAATTATGTAACTGATAGTAAATAAAGCATCTTTCCTTAAAAGGTCATTACTTCCTCAAAGACAATGGTTATTAATTGTGTGTGTCAGAATCACCCAGAGGGCTTGTTGCAAAACAGGCAGAAGACCCCTCCGTAGAGTATTCCATTTAGTAGGTCTGGGATGGATCCTGAGAATTTGCATGTCTAACAAGTTCCCAGGATGCTGATGTTGCTATCCAGGGAGCAAAGTTTGAGAAGCGTTGCTCTGGGTAGATTTCTGTGACCCAAGAGAATACTGGTCCTCTATGTACACTGGATACACTGATGACTGGGTACACTGGTCCTCTATGGACACTGGGTATACAGACAACTGCGTGCACTGGTCCTTTATGAGCCTCCCTTCCCCTCTCTGTTTATCCCTCTCCTAGGATTATCACTCTGAAATATGAGGGCTGACTAACACATCTAGCTCTTTTATCAGACCTTGAGCCACCTGAAACAAGTGCATGTCTAATTTAGTACTGCATCCTGCAGGGCACAGCACAGGGCCTGGCTTGCATTGAGTAGTAGATGGTCAATAATTACGTGTTGAATGATACTTCATTGATGATTAAATAAGTGAAAATGTAAGTTTTGAGGAAGAAACAGAATGTATATGTGTATGTACAGATACATATTAGAGACTTGAAGTCCTCAGAGCAGTGATAAGGAAAATGCTACGTATTCAAAAAGAAAAGAGCATTAGCTGGCAAGATATGTCTAACCAAAGAAAAAATGAAAAATTAGAATTTGCCATTCGCTTTAGCTACTACGGTATATGATGGGAATAAAATATTTTAGAAAGATCACAGTAATAAAAATGTACAAATGGTTTCAGCTTTGTTAGATATACTCTTTGACCCACAAATGCCTTTTAATACTCCATCCTGTGTAGCTGGTAAAACTGAGAATAACCCCAATTCACCTGCAGTATAGCCAGTGGCACACCAGGGGTTAGAGAAATCACCCACAGCCTAAACAGAAAGAGAGAATTACAAGAAGGAAAAAGGGGAAAAGACCTGCTAGGTCATTCTGTACTAGTCTCTGGAGTAGTGGAAGATTAAATAAAGTAACATAGAAAAAACTATGGAAATATACTCAAGAAAACTTAAGACTCTCTGATCCTCTAATTTTTAGGGCCTGATGAAGTTCAAGGGTTTATTGTCAACTCATTGCTTAAACCCCTATTCATCAAAAGAAAAATATTCCCTACGGTCTGTATTAGAAATGGAAATAAGAAAGGCAATGTAAAAAGTTGATTTTTGTGGTATTAAATGACTCACTTTTTCCTGTGTTCATGACTTTCTGGTTTGTAACTGTACTTATCCAAAATATTAAAATGACCTTCAGGCCATCCCCTTTACTTAAGAGTGGAAGGAGGAAGAGAAAATTACTAGAAGTTGACCATTACAGAAATTACTCGTGAGGCATTTTTCTTTGATAGCTGCAGTTTCACGCATATTATCATCCTTTTCTGTTGACAAGTTTCCAAGATTTTAATCTTGGATTGGAAATGTTACCCTATCAGAAAGGGCTTATGTTGTCAGGAGCGGTGCTGTCATGGAATGCAGAATCATATATGAGAATGCTTGTTGTATTGAAAAATATACCATTGCTCAGAAAGACATTTAAATGTTTAGTCTGCTTGCTCATAAATCATTTTCAATGTGTTCAAGTTCTTAGACAACATATTGAAAGCTTTCTTATTTCTTTTATTATAGCACTGTCATTTGCATTGCTGAACTTGGGGTTATGTTGGCAATTCCGGATAAACCCTTGCTTGGAGGGTTTATAACGCTGCGATTAAATTTCGCCCTCTCTTGGAATTCAAAAGTAAAATTTTTGTGGGTTTTTTTTTTTACCTAAAATATACCTTATATTTTAAGAAATGGTCAGATTGACAATTGGGGTTTACAAATGGAAGCAAGTGGCCTAGAGCACACAAAAATAACGTGGGCATTAGGAGACCTGGGCATGTTTATCTGAATTCACAGATTAGCTTGGCTGTTGTAGAAACACATGTTCGAGGCATTTTTAAATTTCTAACTATTAACTTTACTGGAGATGGTTGCTGTTCTTTTTTTCAATTGCATAGTCTGCTTTTCCACTCTCAGTAAAAATATTTGAAACTCATTTGGATATCTATTTAACTCTGGGCATGCACACACTCAGTACTTTCATTTTTGCTGTCTTCTGATACAAAGCTAACACCAGTATCCCTGTCTTCTACCTACCACCTGGAGCTGTTCTAGGAATGAAACAAGACATCGATTAGCAGAGAAAAGTTAGAGTAGTACCTTTACAGGAAGCCTTTGAAATGAGAATGAGACTGAGTTAGAAATAAGAAACAATGAAGCATTTCTGAGACGCAGAATTTGAAAGAGATTCAGAATAACAAAAAGGAAATTAACCAAATGTTTACTAAATTTGAAAGATAATCCTCAGCGTCTTCTGGATTAGGGAATGCGAGTAGTTAGGCTACCCCTCGCTAAGGGAAGATGTTCTCTTAAAGCTTTCCAGGAGTTATCCTCCAACTCACTCCACCTTTGTGAAAAACAGAAGAAACTGTTCCTCTTTAGGATTCTTGTCTCTGTGTATTGGCTCATACACACAAGAAATGTAACTATAACCAGAGTGGCTTAAATTTTTGCAGCTCAACGCTAGGGCAAAGATTTGAGAAGTAGTGAAGACCTGCAAATACCAGGCCATGTCTAGGCAGTCCTGTGAAAACTACAAGGCAACCTAGGAATTTCAGGGGACACAGAGACCATTTGAGTGGATTGAGATGTCCCCAGTAACTTTCTCTAGCAAAGAGCACAGATGCGAATATCAGATGCCAGTTGTGGGAGGAGGAGATAGCACCCTCCAGTAATAGCTCTACCCAGAGATTTAAACAGATCTCTGATACGATCTGATTCATATTTTGGAAAGATCCCCTTTGATGCAATATACACCCTTTGAGGTGGGGTGGAGAATTACTGGAAATAGGAATCGGTTAGGAGCACGTTGTCAATATTCAAGAGAGACACAACTCTCCGAGAGAGATGGAGTAGAAGTGAAAAGGAAGTATAATTTGAGAGATATTTAGGGGAAAGAATGGACAGGAACTGGTCAATGACTGGATGTGGGATGGGTTGAGGGAAAAGAGAAAATTAAGGAAAACTCTAATCCTGAGATGTCAAAGTGTCAGGGTTATTAATTAGTGTAAACAGATAAAACAAGGCTACACAGGTAAAATACGGTTCATCCCATAATATGACATATCTAGACTGGTGAAAACAAGGCTGGAAGAGAAATGGAACATAAGCTACACAGAGTTCACAGAGAAAGCATGACAACAAATGAGCACAGGGTCATAACAGCCCTGTTAATATCCATACATAGACTTCTCTCTTAGATAACCCTGCTTCTCTGTACATGCTAGGAAAGTAACTATGGATCAAATAAATAGGCTGCACCTGTATTTATCAACAGATAAGGTGAGATGCATAATTACAAGGATGGAAAAAGGAATGGGAAGACTATCAAAGTTGATAAGGCCTAAGCTGGCTTCTGAAAAGCCCAACAGACTCTGTAATGAGCTGCAGTCAATGTGACCATGCCAGCCCAAGCAGAGAAAAGAAACACTCTGGGCTGCACCTTTAAAATGGCAATCTACCCTCAGGAAGCCCCAGGGAAGTGAGCAGTACATGAAAAAGAAGTCCCATTACTAACATAGGTGCCCAGTTTAATGTCCGTCTGGATAGTGGTACCTGTAAACCAAGAAGAGAAGACAGGAAGAGAAGCAGAGTCATCTAGAGAGAAGAGTTTGGTCTGGAACATCTCTAATTAAGTAGCTTTGTCCATCAGTGAGTAAAGTGCAGGACTAGAGCCCAAGAGAGTAAAGAAGTCTGAGAACAAAGAAACTTTTCTCTTGCTCTTACTGAGATCTTCACAAAGCATAAGCATAATTTTGATATACGATGTGTTCACAGAAATCTCTGTCTCTTTACTCTGTCTTATAAAAACCCAAAGACTTCTTTTCCTACCTGGGGGAATAAAAAAGGTAATAAAGTGCAGGGTAAAAATTCCATCCTACCACACTGAGAAGCCAAGGAGAAAGCATTCTGAAAAGGAACAAGGAGCTTCTATTTCCAGCAGATTCTCAGACTAGATACCCTGATAGACTCTTCCACTGAAAACAATGAAGAATGCCGAACAAAATATAAATAACACGCATCAATGAGCTGACAAACAATTAAGAAATTCTCAGGGACTAAAGATAAGTGAAAGGGAATCCAGGTAAGCTGAGCAATGAAGCCAACTTTCACCCGCAGCGTAAGACAAAGGTAGGAAGTATTTCCTACCTTTGTGTTATTATTCTTTATGCTCTCCACTTAATTTGTAAATATGCATTCATAGTTACTCTGCTGGATATTTTCAGTGTGTGACTTCCCTCTCTACCTTTCTCTACTATGCTCTGTGCCCCGGGGAGGTGGGTCTTCAGGGCTGCATCAGGTGGCAGTCTTCCTACAGCTTCTCATTCAGTTTGGCCATGACCGCAGATAGGGGAGGAGAGGAGAGGACTAAGAGTGGAGTATGTACTCCCCTAAGTCTTTCCCCACCTGGTAGCCATGGGTTGGCCAAGTTCCTCTGACAAAGAGCACAACCTATTGTCAGGAGACCCCCTTCCTACAGCTATGCAACTTCTAACACATGCTCCTCCCTGCCGTTTCAGGCCTCTGTGTGGCAGAGGGGCAAGTCATGGTTCAAGGATGCTGCAGCCCCAGCAAGTTTCACCATCTTTGTTGTTTTCTCTTAACCCTGCCTGAACCTTTGTAAATAGTGTTCCATTAACCCTCCTTAGTTTCCCTGCTTAAGAGTGTCATCTGTTTCCTTGCAGACCCCTGACCAATGTGGCTTGCAATATTTAGAGGGGAAAATTATTTTCAGAAAGAGCAAGAAAAGTGGTTAAAAGTGCCAAATACTGCAGACTGTGTAAATTTGGGGCTAAGCAGGAAAGAATGGACATGGCAATAAGCAGGTAAGTAGTTGACCTTGATTAGTGGGGGAAGTTTTTGCATAACGGTGGGGTTGGAAGGCATGTCTAAAGGAGTGGCTGAGAGGTGGGAAAGTGGAGTCAGTACAGGTGGATGTTTTTCAAGAAGCTGGGCAGTGAAAGCAAGATAAGATTGGCCAGTGCTTTGAGGTGGTAGAGCCAGTGTGTGTGTGTGCATGTGTGTATGTACACACATACATTTTTCAGTTTGGGATTTGAGAGGGATCAAGCCAGAGAAGAGATTGCAAATCAAATTGTCAAAAAGAATAACTGGTAGGTGGAGGTCCAGGAGGAAGCAGGAAGAGATAGCACAGAAGGATGGAGAAGTAAGAATCTTTCTCCTCTGAGAAGTAGAAAAAAGAAGCGTAAGTAAAGGTAGAAACCAGCCTGGAGGTGAGAGGAATTGAAGTTTCACGCTTTTGTTCCTGCCTGTTGCTCTTCCTTTCTGAAGCAGGAGCAAGAAGGTTTCTTCTGAGGCAGGGAGATGTGAGGCTGGAGGCTTGAGGAAACAAGCAAATTCTAGAATAGCGACTGTGAGCGTTGGAAGAGGTTGTTTTACTTTTACTAAATCATCCTCTTGATTCACTGTAGTCACTCACTTTCAATGGGGAGAGTTGGGGACAGTTACTATAGTGTCCGACAGATGTGTTTCCTCAGCTTTCTGGGAGGGGATGCAGATGAGTTTCTGTTGTATTCTTTTGTTGTATAGCTCAAAAAGTAACCCAGACTCTTGTAAATCTGACACAAGGATTACAAATATTCATCGGGCATCCCAACAAAGGAAATGCAGCAGGAGCAGAAAGTGAGGGAACAAATGAGAGAGAGCAACACGAGGGGGAAGAAACCTAGCAACCAGCAAACAACATCATCCAAATTCATCCCATGCAGTCGCCGGTGGTTTAAAAGGGAAGCAAAGAAAACGAGGTTTGATGAGGCTTTGAGGCTTAATAAAATGTCTTTGAGGATTGAGCAAACAATGTGTACAGAGCATTTTGTGTTCCTTCATCATGAAAGGCTTGGGATTAATGGAAGCGACTCTTCTTTCTTATGTATGACAATGTATTTATCACTATTTGCTTACATACTGAGGTCCAATGAGAACAGCTCCATCCCGTTGCCCTGCCAACCCTTCTCAAGTAGGAGAAGAGTTCAGGCACCACTTGTGTTTGATTGTTACATTTCCTATTGAAGCTGACCAAAATAGAAAAGCTATCCACTAAAGGCAATAAATGTCAACAATGTGAACAATTCTAGAAATGAGAAGCAGGCTATGATATTCAAGCTATTTAAATGCAAGCAATGTAAGCCTCAAAAGGTGTGATTAATAATTTTTATAAGTAAAATCTTTTTAATGCACCTGTTGTCTGCTAAATGCACTGCATGGAAACTCCATCAGTGAAGTAGGAAAAGGCAGGGAGCGAGCTTGCAAAGCTTCAGGCCTCCATTCTCCCTGCCTGTCCCTACCCGACTGGAGCAACTGGGCTTTTACATTTTGCAGATAGAGTTCTCAGGTAAGACTGCATTGTAGCAAAGAATTTTACAGCTGAAAATTTGGAAAATCACTGAAGTGAAGGAACAAACAATTTAAAGGAATCCTTTAGCAAATCCTACCCTAAGCCAAAGAATTGTTTTCATTTATTGCGCAAACATTTCTTGAGTATCTCCTGTGTATGAGCCTCTGTGCTTTGCACTGGGATGGACACAAAGAGGTTAAAGATAGAGGAGAGAAGGGGGAGGGAGAAGAGGGGGAGGTCCATTGATGGAGTGTGGGCCTTGAGAAGGGCGAGTGTGTTCCTGAGCACAGGAAAGGGAGTAGCCTCAGCTGGAGGAGTAGAGCCCTGTCCACTGCAATGAAAGAAAAGACATAAATGGCTTTGGGGGGGAGCAGGGTTGAATAGAGACAGAGAAAGCTCAAAATATGAGGAACTTCCTGCCTGGTCATCTTTATTTCCTTTACAAAGAGTTCTGCTGCATTCTTCCCACGTTCATCAATTACTTGCTATGTGTCAGACATTATGCTAAGTGAGGGATACAGAGATGAATGGAAACAGGCTGCCCCTCCGAGCCTGCAGTCTAGCCGAAGCTGTGAGATGGGTAGATGCTAGCTATAATTAAGATAGGATGTGAGAAAACCCATGATAAGTGGGATAGAATAGATACTCTATGGATACAGAAGAGGTCACTTTGGATCTAGCTGACCAGAGAAAATCAAGACAGAGGTGAGATTTGCCCTAAGCTTTTGAGGATGATAAGGTTTTCCACAGATAGAGGTGGTGGGAGCTGATTGATATAGGAGAGTTCTGCTTCAGAACATGGTGACAATCTTTGTAGATCACATACTGTAGCCTGTGCTTCTTAAAATCAAGTTTAGCTGTCTTCCAAATACGTTATCTCATTTAGTCTTCACAATGATCTTGCAAGCTAGGTACTGTTGTCACCCTTTAACAGATGAAGAAGCATTTCAAGGAAGGAAAATCACTTGCCCAATGGCACATCCCTGATAATGGACGGAGCCAGGATTTGCATCTAGATCTTCTAAGCCCAAAGTCCATGTTCCATCCTCAGCACCAGACTGCCTCATCATTGATCCCCTTCCACCAGGCTTTTCCTGCTCTGCTTTCCCTGAATCTCTTAATTCACATGCACGTGATCAGCAGTCAGAACATCTTTCTCAGAATAATTATGTGCTGCTAAGAGATCTTTATCACTACAACAAATGTGTACCGAAAGAACGTATATCCTCTCTTAAACTTCAACAGGTTTCCATTTATCATAACCAAAGACAACCAATTCTTCAACTGAAAAGGACACTCTAGAGACAAATTCCCACCAGGGCTACGATGTGGCTCTGAGCATCTTCAGGGAGGCCTAGATGTGGCTCTGAATGCCTTCAGGGTGTCCACGCCTTAGTCACTTGTGGATCTTCAGCACTTAACCCAGTGTCTAGTACAGAGGAAGCATCTAATGCTAATGAGATTTAAAGAATGAATATTCCCTTTGCTTTGAGTGAATGGTCTGATGAAATTAAGCGGAGGAAGGTATCCTGTCTGGTAAACTCTCCATGTCTTAAATCCATCAACCAATAATGTGATTCCACAACACTAATTCCCAGTGGTGTTTGTTTCTCTACATATTGACCTGTTTGCATTTCAAACTCCAACTCAAGACCCACCTTTTCCATTCTCGTTCAATTGGTATTTATTTAATTCTAATGACCACTCGTGAGATAAGATGAATTATCCTCAATTTGCAGCTAAACAAATGGAGGCTCAGAGATAGTTTTGTCGCTTCTATCAATTCACTCAGCTAATAAGTGGTGGAGACTAGATTTCACTCTGGAATGTTTGATTCCAAGTCTGCAAAGGAGAATGTACAAAGCAGTCTTAGAAGAAACCTATTTCAAGAAGAACTAACTGATCTCCTCTTCCCAAGAGAAGATTCTACATCCACAGGACCAGCAGAAAAAGTCACTTTGCTCTTGGCTTTGCCCAGGAGATATGAAGACAAGATTTTGTCACAAAGACAATCTCTGCAAATGAAATTGAAAGATCCAGGAAACTTGAGAAAATAAAATATCCAGATTTAATTTTCTACCAATACATCTATCATTAATCTTTTAAATGGATTTTATAAGAACTTTATTACACATAACTCTAGTCCTGAAATCTCAGATTTACAGGAGCTAAAATTTCCATAAAATATAAAATGTGAATAATTTAGGTTACCTCCTACTGTACAATAAATATACATTGCAGACAAGAAGAGATCTACAATCTCATTTTCCTCCTGACATATACAGAGCTGCTTTCCCTGGAAAAAAGCTTGCTGACTCCAGCAATTCAGCCAGAATCCTAACAAAGCAAAGGGTAGCTCTCTCTGGCTACAATGCCCTTCTTATCAAAAACAGTTTAGAGTCTAGACTCAGGCTGTATATCTGCCATTTACAATCTGTGTGACCTTGAAAAACTTTTCTGTGTCTGTTTCACCCTCTATAAATTGGGCTAGGATTGTGATGAGGCTCAAACGAAAATAATGTATATAAATTAATCAGCTTATTTCTGGGCACCCAGCAGGTATCTAATGAACGTTAGTTATCATCCTTATGTATTACACATATTAGCGTAGCTTCATGTCTCCCAAAGCCTGGACCAAATTCTTTACCTGTCCTTTCATTCTGCTGGGCCTGTGGCAGGTGAGGCTCCATTTAAAGCAATGGCCTCCACACTGATTACCCTTAGAGGCAATAATCCAGAGGACCCTGGCAACCCTGGTATGTATTTTCAGTTCTCTGAACAAAAGCAACTCCACAGCAAAGCTGCAAAAAAAAGACACAGCTGTTTTTAAAGTTACCATGTATTGGGTACTCACCATGTAACAGGTGCTTTGCGTATGTTATTGCAAATTCTCTCAACAATCCCACAATTCAAAATAATTCAAATTTCACAACTGAGGAAACAGAATCTCCAGGAAGTCATATTGACATCAGGTGTCAGGAGCCAGAATGCCAACTCAGGCCAGTCTTACTACACAATCCACGTTCTTTCCACTCCATCATCCCACTGAATGTGGTGAGTACCACCCCATCCCTCTGCTGTACCCTGTCCTGCTTTTGATGGCCCCATCTACCCTGGAGCTCCCTGCAGGTTAGCCCTGAGACTGTGTCTTCCACCAGGGATCCCCACTTGATTTGCATCCCTTACAACCCATCTAAACTTACCTGCCCAGCGTTCTATTCTTCCTTCTAGATCCTGTCTTGAGGAAAGAATAAATTCATTTCCGTTAGGATGTTAACAGACATGATAACCTAATTTTAACCCTCCTGGAATAATAAGGATAATGGCTAACATGTCCTTGTGCTTAAAAAGCACCAGGCAAATTCTCAAAACTTATAATGTGGGGCTGGCCCAGGGGCCGAGTGGTTAAGTTCGCACACTCTGCTTTGGAGCCCAGGCTTTTGCCAGTTCAGATCCCAGGCACGGTTCTAGCACCACTTATCAGGCCATGCTGAAGCGGTGTCCCACAGAGCAGAACAGGAAGGACCTACAACTAGAATATACAACTGTGTACTGGGGGGCTTTGGGGAGGAGAAGAAGAAAGAAAAAAAGCTTACGATGTGTGATCTCACTTCTCACAAAACCAGTTTACAGATGATGAAACTAAGGTTACTTAACTTACTGACAGTCACAAAGTTAGTGACTGGCAGTCCAGAAGTTGCCCGGGACTGCTTGATTCCAAAAACCAAAATTAAAGAACATTTTCGTTGTTGAGGCGCCCGTGAAAACTTGAACAGGGGCCAGTGTTGTCTGGGAGGTGAGGATGGAGGAGAGATTCTTGGCCCATGTTTACAGCCTACACAGCAATTTGGGCAGTTTTCAAGTTAAGGTTTATCATGACTATCATTCAAGTTTTTGTCTGTTTATTTCCTTTCCATTCTCAAATATTAACTCAAGCGTTAAGCTCCCAAAATATACATTTTTTAAGATGAAGACACTCCTGAATACCAAGAGGACAGTCTATACTACCAAGAACTTCTGACAATTCCAAATATCTGAGTCATGGTTTAAAGAAGGCCGTGGGTCCCTGGGATGATGGGAAGATGTTGGAAGAACGTTGAATGATGAGATCAAACACAACTTGTCATCACTATTTTTTACCAAAGTCTTTACCCATAAATAGAAATAAGGGGATGGGGCAATGTTTTAAAAAAAAAAGAATGCAGAGAGGGATTAGAATCTTAAATCCATCGTGCAAATCGTGCAACTCCCCAAAGAACACGATAATGATGATGTTTGCAGGATTGTGTCAGTGGACAAGAGCTACTGTCTGGGCTCTTTGAGGAAATTGAAAGGATTCAGTTAATGATCCTTAGGGGTTTATTGTACCAAGTGTTGGGATAAACCTACAAGGATATTTTAATAGGTGACAGAATTTGTATTACAAATTGGATCCAAGGTAGCAGAACATCCTGAATCTGTAAAACCTACGAATCTTCACCTCCCCCTGCAACCATCTACAGTATGAACTCAGGCTTCCTTTCTTCATCTGTCCCCATCTCACAGGGTGTCTGAGAGAATCAAACGGGGTAATGTATCCGGGGGTGCTTTGTAAACCCTAAAACACCATACAGACGTAAGAGATCATTGTCATTGCTTTATAGTAGACATTACAGACTCTTCCTAGCTACTTCAGAAGTCAAAGAACAGTGCCTGAGGGGAAAAATGCAGAGTTTTTATTAATTCACTTAGGCTTTGTGCCAATTGAATTCTAACTCTAGAACTAACTGTTTCCTGTAATTATGATTTAGTAGTGCCAGAAACAAATATAGCTATCAGTTCAACCACTTGTATGGAGAACAAATTAGTTCATAAAACACAGTGGATTTTATCTCCAAATTGAAAATTTGGCCTAAGTCAGTAACAGACACTAAGTCATTCGGTTTTTTTCTCAGTAAGGTAATTTTGGCTAGCTGGTGTTTACAGAGGAAAAGTCACCATTAAGACTAAGATAGCATAATTAGAAGAAAAATGTATTCCTACGTTTTGTCCAAACAAGAGTTCGTTTATGATATTAACATTTTCCTCTGTTTTTTAAAGACTACAGTTCTTTCTGTAGTGATAGATACCACTATCTATAGTGTAGTGATTGATACCAGTGACTCCAACAACTTTAATTTTCAAAAGAGTCACCATGCCTTATATCCATACATTTTTATTCTTTAGTCCAGGGCAGGGACCCAGGAGTCTCCGTTTTTAATAAGAATCTCAAGTCCTTTTGATGCAGGAGGCCCTCAGAATCACTGTGGAAGATCATAGGTATGCAAACTCCGACTCGGCTCCTGTCTAGACAGGGCAAGGCAGGTCTCAGAAATGAGTGAGGCAAGCTTGATGGGGACCATGGAGAACAGAGCAAGCCATGCCCTCCTTCAGGGAACAGTAGGTGCTTAGCATAAATCAGTCTTTGCCCCCAACGAAATGTATATCCAGTTTCCAGGTGTTTCAATATTTTAAGAGGTGTCAAAAGCCTGAATTTTTATAAGTGTAAAATATTCTGATTTTTCAAATGTTAGCTCCACATTTGAAATACTATGTGGATTAAACAACACATTTGCGGGCTACACTAACCAGTGAGAGGCTGCTTTGATAACTCCATTCTTGGCTAGAATTGCTTACAGGCTATAGAGTATGGGCCTTAGGCATCAGTGAATGAATGAATGATGTGACATGCTGACTCTTTAGGATTGCTGACGTTATCATGCTGCCAATGCAAAGATCTGTCCTAATGCTTGAAGTCATTAAAAATGACCATCGCCTTGGTTTCAGGGGAGGAAACTGTCCATTAAAACAGCTGGACACTTTCTCATTGTGGACACATCCTTCCCTCAACAGTAACATTTTATTTTGTTTAGGGTGCCGTTGCCCACCTATCTTTCACGGTGCAGCTCATTGCATTTTTAAAAGATGTTTTTTCCAGGAGCTAATTGAGCTTTATCTATGTGAGTGAGCCAGAATCTGTCACTGACAGCCTGCAGAAGGCCATTTCTTCAATTGCTTGAAAGAACTAAAGAGTCAGACATGACAAACTGCAGCTCGGAATACCTGGCAGCAAGCCCATTAGTGCTGCTGTGCCAAGATGCACTAATAAATTACTCAGAGAACACAGACTCACTTTATTTCCATCATGAAACTCGCCACCCTAAAACCAAAGGAAAGATTTGATTTTTTTTTTTTCTATCATAGTTTGTCAGGGCTTTTTGGAAACAGAATGCATTATTTATATTTTACAGAACATAATTGCTGGCAAAACCACTCTAGACTACAAAAACAGCTTTCTTTTGTTTCTTATATGATTTCTTGAGAAACAAACCTTAGGCTTTCTTTCTACTCCTTTCTCTCTGCCAAGAAGCAACTGTTAACACAGTAGCAACTGTAGCAAATAAAAAATCAAACTGTGTACTTCTTTCCAATCTTGTTTTATAAACTGGATTCTATTGCCTCTGCTTTCCTGGTAACCTACGCAACAATTAACTTTTTCCTAAGGGGTGGAGCAAAAGTACCCATTTTACCAGGATGTGCTTATCAACCATTGAATTAAAGGAAGGAGAAGAAGTTGTGAATGGTGTGTGCCGGTATCCTGGGGATCTGCTCTCTTTAGCTTGGATCGAATCCTTCCATAAGCAAAGCAGGCCAGATAGGATTCCAGGTATTAAATTGGTGAGTTCCTCTCTAGACAATTTTCTGAATTCACTGATTCTGCTCTTCTCATCCCAGTTCTAACATTTATTTCTGATTGTACAGCACACTACTACCTCACAGATTTTAGTGTTTATTTTTGTGTGGTCCTAGTTGGTAATACAGCCCCTGCCATCACCACATCACTATGGCCCAGAGAAGGGAATTCTCTGACTCGCCAGCCTAGGAGGAGGAGTTTTTTGAGAGACAACGTGAAATGAGGAAGGAGTGTTTCCCCAAATGAAAAGTAGGTTGCTATTGCCACGTGATAGGGGATAGAAGGCAAGCAATGAAAGTAATCAATTTAAGTTCACTGAAAATCAGTTTGGAGTCCAAAATGTGAATGTGATTCAGCCACTTTGAAGTCCTGCCCAAAATAGGACTTTGCACAAATGTTTTTGGGCAATGGAAGCCCCGTAGGAATAAGTGTGCAGATTCCCAAGAGATCTTTGGCACAGGTAAGAATACTCATTTGGAGGTCAGACTTCCTGTAACAACTGCAAACACAGGCTCAGTATTATTTGCTCACATGCCGTAAACATTATCAAGCTGACAGAGATGGGCGGGCTATCGGAGGATTTGAAGCATCTTCTCCAGCTCATTTATCACTAGTCATTCACTTGATGTAGTCCTCCAAGAAAATCATCTTGACAATGAAGGAAGCAGCTGTTCAGCTAACAGCCTGAATCACAGGGATGGGAGGTAAGGATTCTGCAGGAGTGCCTGTGCTTGCCCACTTATCCCGCTGACCGAGCCCCGTGGAGTCAGGAAATTTGTGTCCATAAGCCAGGACTGGGCCATTTGGAAGTTATTATTAGCAAGTTCAGTCTCTGTGTCCTGAGCTGCTCTGGATTGAGACTGGCACAGAAAAAAAGGAGGAAATGAGAAAACACGATTCTGGTACTCACACTTTTTGACAGACTGAAAGTTCAGAATATGTGCCCTTTCTCATACATTTCCATCATGTACAAGCCGTTTCAGATTACTTTTTCAGCAGCTTTGGGAGAGAGAGCAGCTCAATCTACTCTCTAGGCAAGGTTACTCACATCCATTTCCAATAAAATAGAGACTTTCACGCCTTGCCACCTGGGGCATCTCTTCCGTCACTTGGATGTCTCTCCTCTGGCGAAATGCCTATTTTCCTGTGCTGGATGGATGTATGTGAATTGGCAACAAAAGGAATACAACCAGAACCTAGTATTCTACATGTTTCTCCAGCCATCTCACTCTGTTCACAGCTTCTCCTGTCCTCATCCATTATCAATTTTTCTTAAATGAGTTCCTCTAGACACTGTTACTCTCTCAACTATGTCTTTCTGGATGATTCAGTCTCTGCTTCAGAAAACATTTATTTCGTACCTTCTTTGCATCAGAGCTACACTGGGTATTGAGAATAAACAGTATATCATTTAGTTCAACCAACGTGTATGTGCCAGGCACTGGTTCAATATCCAAGGGATCTCAGAGTCTGATAGGGAAGATAAGCAAACCAGGAGATACTTATAATGGAGAGAGGAAAGAGACGCTACGTTGAGCATAGTGGGTTTTGGGCAAACGAATGGATGCAGGATCTGGGCAGACCCAGAGACAGCCACGGAGAAGAGGTGTATTTCTTTTGCTTTGACAGGGCAAAATTCATGGTCTGGCTGTTTTCCAAGCATCTGTTTAGAATTGAATGGAAAGTTTTATACCAGAATACTCCTGGGAGAGCGCTAGCTCTTGCTCTAAAGAAATCTGGTAAACTCAAACCCGCCATGGTGTTCTCTTCCACATCATACCCCCCATCCCCTTCATCCCCCACAACATTAGGATCTGTGCCAAGGTTTGTTCCTCTGGTCCCTCTCCTGTATCACCTTCCAGGCTGACATGTAGGACAGAACACTCAGAAAAAATAAGGCCACTCAAGTGGTTTTCATAAAATCAGTTGAAATAAAATATGAAAAACATCAAAATCTCATTGTATCTGTCCCTGTGATTAGGATTCATAGCTTATTCTGTGAGAAACTTAACACGGGAAGTTTGCTCTCCTTGCTTTGAGCTTTAATGCCATGTGATTCTGGTCTATTTCAAATGTTCAAGGAGAGCACAGTGCAAGTGCCAGTCTGTTGTGAATTTCCAATGGTTTCCTTCCTCTGAAGGACTGAGCCGTCACTGGATGGAGCTCAGTGTTACTTATTCAATATCCATATGGTCCAGGGGCCTCAAAGCCATATTGGAAAACATGCGCTTGCAAAGTTAATGGTTTATAAGTGTGGTGCCAGTGAATGAAATTCCCTGAGATTTAGTTTCCATTTCTGTAAAATATGAATTGCAGTGAATTGAATGTGCCCCCCCTCCCCAAAATATATCCTCGCCCTAATCTCTGGAACCTGTGAATATTACCTTATCTGGAAAAAGAGTGGCTGCTACCTTATACGGTAGAAGATATGACTTAAGTTAAGGATCTTGAGAGGGGGTGCTTATCCTGGATAATCTGAGTGAGTCCCAGATGTGATTACATGCATCTTTATAAGAGAGAGGCAGAGGGAATTTGGGGGATAAACACACAAGAAAGGGCACGGAAAAGGAGGAACCAACATAACCACAGAGACAGAGATTGGAGCAATGTGGCCATAAGCAAAGGAACTCCTGGATCTACCAGAAGCTGGAAGGGGCAGGGAATGGACTCTTCTCTCAGGCCTTCAGAGGGAGTGTGGCCCTGTTGACACCTTGATTTTAAGTGGCCAGAACTACGAGACAATAGATTTCTATTTTAAGCCATCCAGTTTGTGGTAATTTGTTACAGCATCACAGGAAATGAGTACAGGCATAAAAGCCACCTTGAAGGTCAATGTGAAGACCAATGAAAATGTAGGTGCAGAATCTGGAACAAAGTGGTCACTCAGTAAATAGTGACTATTTTTCCTATTATGATTATCTCCTAACCAGGCGGTACACCTTCAAGTGTCAAACTTTTAAATATTGACAGAATAGGCCTAATTTTTCTCATGCTTCCAAGAGATGAATGATCAACAAATGACCCCAATTCACCTTCCCAACTTCATCTCCTACAACAGACCTTATACTTAAGATAACTATACATCCAGTTTTTCCCACTGTAATTATAGATAGTTCCCCCTTTCACTGTCAAAGGGGCCCAAGTTAGACAATAGATAATATGGTTTGCTTATCTACACACCCAGCATCCTGGGATAATAATTGCTAACAATCATTGCATGTGTACCATGAGCAAAGAAACCATTCTAAACATTTAACTTGTATCTATTCATTTAATTCTCATAAAGTTTTATGGATAAAAACACTGCTTTATTTCCACTGTGCTCAGGGACACCTAGACAGTGAACAGTAGAGCTGATGTTGGCTCCCAGACCGTCAGAATTTAGACCTATACTCATAACCACTCTCCCTACTGCCACTTTATTTCTCGACAATGCTCGAAAAAGTATCCACTCTCACACCTCTTTGCATTTACTGACAGGTTCTCAGCTGCAGTGCTAAGCCATTGCTATGTTCCAATCAATTGTGAGAAATCCCATACACTGTTTATTACTAACACTAGTATGAGAGTTACATATTCAAATTATTTTCTAAACAAGTTACAGTAGATTCAAGATTATCACTACAATAACACAGCACTCATTTACTTGAGATCTAAGTAAGAAAAGAAAGAAGGAGGAAGGAGAGAAGAGCTGCAGTGACAATGGACATACTCATAGATGGTGGTATGGGACCACCATCGAATCATGTAAGTTTCAGGGGCAAAAAAGGCTTAGAATTTTCCTCATCCTATTTCCTTTGTCTGAAACATCTCCCCCCTCACCAATCTCATGTTGGGTGTCTACTGTTTCCCCCAGTCTCAATTCATATGGCCATGAACACATCCTCAAATACCTGTGAAGAACAAATGTTTCCCTATTTAGAATGTTCATCACTGATAAGCCATTTTTGCTGTGCGTGATACCATGCTATGTCTTGTAGTGATCCAGATGCTGGCCTGTCTCCCCAGCTTTTCTGCAGGACGCTGTGGGCAAGAACTTTCGCTTACTCTTTTCTGAAGCTCAAACATCGATCATAGTTCTTTGCACATAGGAGAGGCTCCTAAGACATTAGTTCATGGGTTGGACTGTGTTTCACGGCACCGTGCACATTTCTTTAGCCTAGGCTGCCATTCCATAAACACTTTGTCCACTGAATGAACAGTGAGCATTCACTTGGTGAGAAGGTGTTGAATACCCATGCTGTTTCAAGTAGGGAGCTACAACCTGAGACTACGGAGATGAACATTACTGTCTCTTCTCTCTAGACGGAGAGTCGTCGATTGATTCCCAGAAGAGGTGATACCCATATTCAGCGTGCAGATTTAAAAGGACTTACCAAGATGAAGAAGAGGACAAGGGCACTCTAGATCTGTGATACTCAAGGTGTGGTCTGCAGATCAGCAGCATCACCATCACCAGGGAGCTTGTTAGAAGAGCAGAAGGTCAGACCCCACCACAGCTCTACCGAATCAGACTCTGAAATTTAACCAGGCCCCCAGGTGTTTCATAAGCACACTAAAGCTTGACAAACGCTGATGGAGACAGTGTGTGAAAAGGCAAGGCAGAATGATTACACATGGCTTTTAGGCAGGCACCATAAGCTGTTCTGTTCAGCTAGAGAGAAGAGGGAAAATTCGAGAGTGGGCAAGAGTAAGACTGGAAAAGTAGGCAGGGTCAGATCTCGAGGGCACTATCTGTCATCCTGGGAGTTTGAATTTTATCATGAAAGCTGTGAGGGTTCGTGGAGGATTGTACGCAGGAGAGGAACGTGATGACACACGTTATGGAAAGATCGCCTGGCTGGCTGAGGGGAGAGTGGTTTGAAGGAGGCAGTCTACAGGTAAAGATTAATTAGGAACACGTTAAAAAAAATAGATTAACAATTGCAGTTGTGGGGGCTGAGAAAAAAAAAGAAAGCTTCAATATATCTTAAGAGACTTGGAGGTTTGTATACTCATGTTCGATTGTTCTTTAGGCTTAAATATTTTAATTTTACAGCCTGTATTGAGATTGTTATTTTCATGAGAAACTGTACTCAATTCTGGAGTTACAAAAATAGAGAAGCTGTAACCCCAGCCCTGGAGAGTTTACAGATGCTTAGAGGAGAAGATAGACAAAGAGATCATCAGCAGGCCGTCTATTAGTCATGAACAAGTACTGTAGAATCACAGAGGCGGGCAAGAATGACTAAATCCTGACTGAGGCAATAAGGGAAAGCTTCAGAGAGGAGGTTACACATGCACAACTGCATAAAACATGCTAAGAGAGAGGCAGTATCATGGCACGGCTCAGAGCACGCATCCTGGAGTCAGACTGCTTCGGTTGGTACTGTCTCTACCATCTATATGTATCTGCCCTACATGACCTTATGCGAAGAACTTAATCCTTCTTTGCTTCATCTTTAGAGTGGGGATGATAATAAAAGGCCCATCTCATAGGGTTGTCATGAGGACTAAATGAGACTTGTCAAGTTTATAGCACAGTGCCCAGAATCCGGTGAGCACTGAAGAAATATTACCTTTTATTACTCCAATATGTGAGCTGAATTTTGAATGATAAGAGGGTGTTTTACAGAGAGAGAAAAGCTGAAAATAATTCCTGGCAGTAGAATGTGTCTGTGCGCAGGAAGGGAGATGTGAAAAAGAGAGCATTGAGACTGGGGAATGGATAGGGCATTCACAGTAGTTGGAGTGGATAGAGGGTGCCTATGGAAAGACGCTGGAGAGGGAAGTTTGGGGAATGTGGCAAAAGGCCTGGAATGAGATTATCAGAAGCTTCCATTTTACTTTGAGGATAACAGAGATGTGGATAGAAAGAGTACTATGATGATGTTAATTTATTAGGAAATATTGAAGATGGAATAAAATGAGAAGAACCTGCAAGCAGAGAACTGTTGAGAGTGTGTTGCAACAGTCTTGGCAAGAGATGATGGTCAAAATAATAATGACAGTGATAAAAAGGGGTATGGCCAGATTCAAGAGATGTCTCTGAGTTAGAACTCCCCGGCTTCAGTGAGCAATTAGGTAACAGGACGACTATGAGCTTCTTGTCAAGGGTGACAAGAATGATGACAGTGAAGCATCTCACCACGTATCTTAGACAGTCATGAGGAACAGCTGCAAATGACAGGAAACCAAAAATAGCAGGGATTAGCAACATGAAAGTTTGCGTCTCTCTCAAGTAGTAGTCCAGAGCTAGACAATTCAGGGCTTATACAATGCCCTATGGTGTCAGGGACCAAAGCTTCTTTTATCTTGTTGATCCCATGCAAAGACTCTCTTCCCAAGGTCACCTCATGACTCAAGTTGCTGTACCAGCTCCAGCTTCAGCCATCATCTCCTCATCCCAGCCACCAAGAAGGAAGAAATGGGTAAAGAAGGAAGAGTGCTTTCAATGGCAGTCATTTAAAGAGGGTTCCCAGAAGCTGTCACACCACCCTTTCACCTACATCATATTAGAAAGAATAAGCAAGAGAGGCTGAAAAAGCAGGTAGATGTTGTTTTGCATGGCAATTGCCCAATTATTAGTTCAAGATTCTATTACTATGTTAGAAGGACACAGTACATGCCGAGGGATAAGAAACAATCCCTGCCACAACCAGAGAATGGGGCAGGAGAAGCAGGTTTAACTGAGAGAAGAATAATAATTGAGACTAAGGTAGCTATGGGGACACCCAATGAGAAATATCCAGGAGGTAGGTGGAGACATGTCTCCAGAGATGAGGAGAGAAGAGGTGTGAAGGTATAGATTGGAAGTTTACATTCCTTCCTTCCTGCTTCCAGTTGTCATGAAATAAACCTTTGAGGCTCTGAAAGTAGCCTATTTATTCCATCCACAGAGAAATTTGTTGGCATGACAATAAACCCACAACAGAAATTATGACATTACGATTGTCAAAAACAGAGTAATTCACAAGGTTTACAGGTAAAAACCTTCTCCCAGGATTGCTCAATAGCTCTGTTACTGATGCCTGTGGGCTGATCATATTTCTCCCATGTCAGATTTTGGAGCCGACATTTGGTTCATGATTTTGAGGCTGAGAACATTCGAAATCCCTTAAAGCAACTTCTTTAAAACAAACTTTATATCCCAGTGCTTATGCTCTGTCAGGAATAACATTTATTTTCATAACTCTAAAATTACAGAGTTTCTTTTGAGAGGCAGAACCCTTCCTGGATTTCATGGTACCTGGAAAGTAAGGGTACCCCTACCCTGCCCCAGTGGGTGACCCTCAGGACAAAGGTCAATACTGTTCTTATATTCCTAAGGGACCCCTCATTGTATTTCTGTGAATTAAGAATTAAGGACCGCAGACATAAATCCACACACTCTTTCCAGGAAGGAAAATAAGAGACCTCCAGAGTTAACCCGTCACAAGTTAAAAGAGAAATTGGTGACGCGAGGACATCAAGGGGGTAACTCATATGGGAAAGGTCTGGAAATCAAGTACATGTGGGATAGTTTGAGGAATCTTGAGAAGAAGGAGGCTCAGCAAGATTGCAAGTTTCAAATATGAGAAACACGGGCAAGAAATGGGACCAAAAAGAAGGAATCGCAAGGAAGCAGCTTAAGCCTAACATTAGGCAGCCTTTCTAACACTTGAAAATAACCTATTGTAAAGAATTTTTTTTAGTAAAGTAGGAAAATAGGAAGGCATGCCAATGGAATAAAGACTACATAACATCAGTCAACATCCTATTTAACAATAAAAGACTAGAGGCATTTCCATTCAAATCAGAAATAAAACAACGATGCTTATTGTTGACACTGTTGTCTGACATTATTCTGTAAATTCTAAAGACTAAAATACAATAACAACAAAAATAAGATGCATAATCACTGGAAAGTAGGTGAGAAAAAAAGTCATTATTTGCAGATGATATGATTTAGATTTTTACCCAGAAATCTCAAGCAAAATAACTGAAAAGCTATTTAAACTAATAAGAGTTTAAGAAGATAGCCAAGTATAAAAAGTGCAGGAAATCAATAGCTTGCTTGTATGTCAGTAGCAATGAATTAGAACATACAATGGGAAACGATCCCATTAGTAATGAAATGATAAATATCAGTTTCTTGTAATATACCTAACAACTTGCTGTGCTAAGTGTGAGGGCGCGTAAGCAGAGTGAGCAGAATCCATCCAATCCCCCAGGCTCTCATTATCCTGGTAAGAGCCGTGCCTAAGCTGGGCTGGGCTCCAGGAGCGTGCCCCTGGCCCCACATCACTGCACTTATTTATATGGAGGAGGAGGGCCATAGAGGAACACCAACTGGCAGTGCAAGGATGTGAGCTTTATGTGTTCTGGGAAAGAGCCTTATTAGAAAAGGCAGCAAACTGAGGGATCCTGAGCTCAGCCAGGAGATCTTAAACATCAACCCGGTCTTTATCAGCCAGAGATATTGCTGTCCTACTGCTGACCCAGCACAGGCCTCTGATAGCTCATAGAAAAGCCAACAGAAAGGGGAAGGAGATGCCCCCAAGGCCACCTAGGGGACAAAATTTTGTCCCTCCTCACAAGTAAATTGCAAGACCTCCATTAAGGAGAAGACATAGTTTTCTGTAAGGTATTAAAGAATATTTCCATAAATGTGTTCATTTCATTTACTCATTCATTTACTGAAAAATATTTTTTGAGAATCTACTCTGCTGCTCAATATCACAAGTAGGTAGACAATGGAGAATCTCATGGAGCTCGCAGTCCAGAGGGAAAGAGAGTCGATAATCAAGACAGCAAATAAATGAAGCTATAATTAAGATTATGATGAGCATTAGAAATCAAATAAATAGGGGGCAGTGCTGAAGAATAACCCAGGGAATGGGACATGGATGGGGGCTCCTTTAGATAGGTTGGTCAAGCAAAGACAGCAAGAGACGGTAACATTTATGGTGAGACTTGAAGTATTAGAAAGAGCCAGTCATCCAAAGAGGCAGGAAAACGGTACTGCAGAAAGAAGAGTCAACCTGAGCAAAGGCCTTGAGCCCAAAGAGAGTTAGAAGTGTTCCAAGAACACAAAAAAGGCCAATTTCATTAGAGATCAGTGGGCAAGGAGGAGAGACGAAAGATGAAACTGGAGAGGTGAATGAGTGTGGAATTGGAGACCATATTAAACAGTTTGCATTTTATTTCAAGTGCAATGGGAAGTCATTGATAGCTAATAGACAAAAGAGTTATATTATCAGATTCATCATTTAAAAAAATTACTTTGCTGCATGCATGATGGATGGGAAACCATTAAGGACAGTATCAACAGAGTGCAGGAGAGAAATGATCATGGCCTAAACTAAAGTGCTAGCAATGGGGATAGAGAGGAGAGCATAGATTCAAGTAATATGTTGGAAACACAATCAAAAGGAATTCTTTGAGATTACATATGCATAGCGAAAGAGGAAAAGAAATCATGGAGGATTTCCAGGTTTCTGGCTTGAACAACACAGGTCTTGGTGAAGTGGCTAAGGCTGGACAAGGAAGAGCTTAGGGGAAGGGAGCTCAAGAGTTCAGTCTTGAACATAATAAATTTAAGGAAGCTGTGAGACATCTAAAAGGAGCTGTCAAGTAGCCAGTCAGCTATAAGAGCATGAACTCCAAGAAGAGGTTTAAGCTAAAGATATAAGTGGGGCCGTCAGCATATGGATGGTTTAATCCAGGAAAAGAATGAAATCACCCAGCAGAGTGGTTCCAAACTGAGTCACGATATTTGCCATATCTGTATAGCACATCTATGTACTATTATTTACTTGATACTTTTTTCTAGAAATCGACTAAAATGTTCACTTAAATACTCACTTTAATCTCTTCCAAAGCAATAATATATGTGAAATCTCTGGTTTAATATGATAGTTGTATTCTAGTTTAACATGCATCTAAAATCGACTTTGATTCTACCAGCAGAATGTGTATCATAATTCAGGAAATACTGATATGAAGAGGAGAAAACGTTGAGAGAGAATACAAGAAAACCTGGGACTGAGTAGAAGAATCTGAATATTTAGAGTTGCGGTAGAGGGAGAAAAGTCTGAGAAAACTCTGCAAAGATTGAGCAGCCAGAGAGGAGGGAGGTAAACCAGAAGAGTGGAGTGTGGTACGTGTTGTAATGTGCCACCCAGAGCCCTCTTTAGGACTGAAGGACCTATTTCCCCTACTCAGGAAACTGCTCAGCTGAAGAGAGCTACCTTACTCAGCATCACACCCTTTCCTCAGGGTCAACCACATTCCATGACAGCCACATCAAATGGTTGTCCAGAGGGTCTAAAGGCCATGCCCCCCACTGCAACTCAGGATAACTCTGAAGGGCCTGTTCAGCTTCAGAACTCCCCACGGGGTTGGCCAAAATCCTTGTGGAGCCCAACTTCTCCTTCTGCTCCGTCCTGTTTTCTTTCTTTCCCCACAGTCATCAATCCCAAGGGCGCTCCCTGATCAACTTCCTGCACACTGATAGATATCAGCTCTAAATCTCAAAGTCGGCTTCCTGGGAAACCCATCCTGCATCTTGTGGTATTCAGAAGGCAAGAGGGAAGAGTGTTTCAGGGAAAAAGAGAAGGATGTTGAAAAGTCAAATAAAAAGTTCTAACTTAAATCTTGGTGGAAAGTCTCAGTAATTGCAAAGACACAAATTTTCACCAAATTAATTGGGTATTATTTGAAAGAGGGAAAAAGTGATTTTAAGATCTAACTGGAAAATAAACAAGTAAAAAACACCTTAAAAAATCTTCGAAAAGGAAAGATAATAAGAGAAAGTTTCCATATCTCTAGAATCTAGATATCAAAATGCATTGAAGGGCTACAATAAGTCATACCGTATTGAGTTGATAATAAAACAGAACAGATTAAGATAAATGGAAAGCTCAAAATAGACCCAAATCAATATATAAATAAATACATAAAGATAAGTAAGAGTTACTCAGGCAAAAATGAGAGAGACAGTTTTCCAGCAAAGGAATTCATATGTTCAAGGGCCCAGACGTTTGAGAGAGGAAAACAATTCAACAAAGAGAAATCCATTATACCTAGAGCAAAACTAAAGAAGAAGGGTGTGGCGTGACAAGACAGAAGAGGAAGTCATAACAAGAGCCTACTGAACCAGGCAGGGACTGAATCTTGCAAAAGATTTTGGATTGTGTCCTAAAGGTAATGGGAAACCATCTAAGGCCACGCTGTGCAAGATGGTAGCCATTAACCCCACGTGTGTATCGTGTACTTCACATGTGGTTAGTCTGAATTGAGGGATGCTTCAAGTATAAAATAATCACCAATGTATTTAAATTTTCTTGTGAAAAAGTATGTAAAATACCGCATTAATAATTATGTTGATCATGTGTTGAAATCATAATATTTTGACAACATTGGGTTAAATATAAAACCTTCCTAAAGTTAATTCCACCTGTCTTTTTTTATTTTATTAATGTGGCTACTGGGAAATTTAAAATTACTTAGATGGCTTGCATTTATGGATCATATATTTCTATTGGACAGGGTTGACATCAGGGCTTCAAGCCAGGAGGTGAAATGGTTAACTTTGCACTTTTAAAAGATCTCTCTGCCTTTGGCGAGATTCATCCAGTCCCCTCCCATTTATGTGCATGGTGAGTTCTTGACCTGCACATCCACCTCCCCATCCTCTTATCATTGCCATGCAATCCCTTCCTCCCCTTGACATATCCTCTTAGGAAAAGGTCTTATTCTAATAAGTAGCAGGCCATTTGCATAGGATTTCAGGTGTTGGGTTGTGTTGTTTCATTTTTAATTACAGAATGTAAGATTTTGTCCCTTCAAGAAAGAAAGGCAAGTGGAGAAGCATGGAAGACAGATATCAATATAGCCTGTGATATCACCTCAAGTTGCTGAGTGCCACCTCTCTATCCAGAGAACCATCACTGCATGATCATCTTCCCGTGTTGGGCAGTACCTCCCTTGGCCCCAAAGGGCAACCATCCCCTACAGACTGCCCACTACCCAATCTGCTCTTCCCTATTCAGCATCCTATTTCTCTTCATCAGCAGGGCTCGTGGCTCCCAGAAGCCTCTACTGCCCATTCCTGCTAACCAAATTGTCCTGCGATAGGACATCTGTGGGGTGGCTATGAAAAGGCCTCTCTTCCACTAGCTCAGGGTATTGCCCGCAGTTAAATTCAAGGAGTTCAGGGGTGACTTAACTACCCTGGTCTTTACCAGGAATGGCCACAGCTTTTCATCATAGGTATAAGCATTGGGGGATTTGGGAAGGTTTGACCCCTGCTGGCAGTGGTCATGGAAGGGCTATATTAACTTCCAGTCTTAAGGATACCAGGTAGGACTTAGTCTCTCATAGATCATTGGGTCATTGTACACTAAGCTTGAGCTTGGAAACTCCAGTGTATAAGAAAGCACGCTAACTGACCCATAGAATGCATTTGATAATCGTTGTTGGATCTGAAACTGCACTGCCTTTCAGGGTCCATCACCAGCAAACGGCTATGATCATTACTAAAGGGCTAGAGGCTGGAGGGAAGACCATATAGCATAGCAAACAATCTTTGAGCCAGGCAAGACACCAGGACTGCTGTTTTCTAGTTTAGGGTAGGAAATTACAAAGCCTAGGCAGGAAACCAGGCAGGAAATGTAAGTGCATGAAGCAGCAAGGATTGAAAATGGAAAGCACGCCACCTGTGTTCGTAAGTGACACTGCTACAATTCAATCCCACAGGTCTTCTCAGTTTCTAAAGAAGGTGGATGTAGGGATTGGTTTTATGTGAAAATATTCAATTTAAAAAGTTGGCAACTAATTCATTGAATACACACACACGCACAGTCATACACACACACTATTACGCAGAACCAATGAAGTTCACCTGTGGGCTCTTATCTGGGGCTCACTAGTTCCCTGCATACCTGAGGGCAGGCCAGGTTTGTGGCTTAGCTTTAGATCAGTGATTTCTAACCTGTGGTCTTTAAATCTACGGCTGCTGTTCTGTTTGTGTGTTATATTTGTTGAAAAGAATTAACCATAAGAAATAAGTTAGCATCCATTTAATTTTTTTTTCCTGAGGAAGATTGTTGCTGAGGTAACAACTGTGCCAGTCTTCCTCTATTTTGTATGTGGGATGCCTCCAGCAAGGCTTGATGAGCTGTGCATAAGTCCGCACCCGGGATTCAAACCAGTGAACCCTGGGCTGTCAAAGCAAAGTGTGCAAACCTAACCACTACACCACCACGCCACCCCATCATCAATTTCATTTTTGATATTAGAATTTAAAAGCCAAGTCAAAGCCATTAGTAGGAGCAAGGGGACTTCAAGCATAGAGGATAGAAAGCAGGGGAACAAAAATGATGATAGAAAAATGCCTGGTAATAAACAAGGAGTAGACCAGATAGATAAAAAAATTAACTTGTAAACATGCTTTGCTCCAACTCAGTTAGCCTATAGAGGTTGGCAATTATTTTTACATAAATGGTTATGTTTATTGAAATCAACACAGTGGGGCTGGCTAATTTGCATATGACACAAACAAGACCAAAAGTGTTATAAAAGACAGCAACTTACCACCTGGACAGTTCACCAAAAAGGCTCTTCGGATTGAACGCCTGTGTATCCCTTCTGAGAGAGAGAGGAGGGAGTG
Organism: Equus quagga; assembly: GCF_021613505.1. Taxonomy (NCBI): domain Eukaryota; kingdom Metazoa; phylum Chordata; class Mammalia; order Perissodactyla; family Equidae; genus Equus; species Equus quagga. The sequence continues at coordinate 125,321,457 of NC_060272.1, forward strand.
GCCCCAGCCTTGTACACCAAGACCAAGCCACCTCCTGTACAGCTGGACGGGGAGATGACAGGGCAGAGAAAACGGGGCAGCCTCCTGAGGACTCCGAAGCAACATGAACAGAGTCCTAGCCTCCTGCCTTGCTCTTCCCCTGTGCTTTGCTTAAGGGCATGTGAACACTCATGATCCTTCTCACCATGATTACTATTAGCTAGTCAACATCGCTCTTATTGGCTATTAATCCCAACCCTTTTGTTGGATATTTAAAATAGGTTCTAACCATCTTAACAAATTTGTGATTGCCATTAATTTACTTGGTCGTGAATTTGGAGGTGACCAAACCAACATAAAACCACCCACTCACCAGGCACCAGAGTATACCAGACACTGGCGATCAGGAGATCCAAAACAAATGAAGACACGTCCCTGTCTAGAAGAACTGACATTCTGATAGCAGGGTATCCAGTTAAGCATGCCAACAGAGAGAGATTTTCACCTCCCACCTCGTTCTACCCCCATTTTCTATGTCCCTCCAATTAGAACATTCCATGGCACCAGGCTTGGTATTACATTTTTAATTTTCAGACCCTGAAACTGCAAACATAGTGAATTTACTATCTGCCTCCTCACCATGCTCCAGAAGGTTCAGATTTCATAAGAGTACCAAAAAAAATCTATATTTAAAATAAAAATCCCCTGAAGGGTTTCTTATGATCACCCTGGCTAGAGCAGCCTGGTTCTTACCCCTCACTTCACTCTCCATCCTTGAAGCCCTGACTATTTCTGCTAGTTATTGAACTACCAGCCTCAGGGCCTGAAAATCAGCACCAGGGCCCTGACACAAAGCTCTGTTCACAAAGACTGTTCAAAGCCATGGAAGGCTCTGGCTCTTTCATAATTGTAATAGATATTGAAATGAAGCACATTCTATTCTCTCCACAGGGAGAGTTTTTTCTTTTTTCCCCTTCAGTTCAAAGACTCCTCCTGATACCCCGATAGCATAATAATTTGCTTTTCTTTCCTATTTATGCATGCTTATGGACACAAACCCCTCTGTTTTTGTCCTATTTCAATAAAAATTATTGACACAAACTTTACAATGAATGGCTCTGATATAACTGATTGTTCTCCCGTTGAGTAATAATGCTCATAAAAAGAAATGGAAGGCACAAGAAGAATCAGAGAGTGGGCAGAAATTGGAATCGTAGAGGGAAACTGTTTAGCATTTATAACTTCCATAAACTTAACCTTGTATTTGTGTCAGCTACTTTATAGTTTTCCAATTTACTTTTTAATTGAGTCCTTTTTTTAGCCATGTTTGGAAGATATAACTCTAAGTCGTCTTTCAAAACCGAACCACTTTAGTTCACTTCAATTGATTGTTCCTAGTATTTATTATTCTTGGGCCCAACATATATCACTTTCCATTTGGCCAACTGCAAATGCAATTTACCATGCATCAAGCCACTTACACAGCAGATCTGCATTAGTTAATATTTTATTTGGAGGGATCCTTTTGCTGTTAGCCCTGATCGCTGCCACCTACAATATTGTTTAAGTTATAAGGACAGAAGGAATGACTCGAGGGAGCTGATTTGCCTGCTGACTGTATAGTTTAACCATGTGATGCGAAGCCATTGTTAGAGGCACGGAAATGTGAGTTAATTGAACCAACTTTGATCCCAGATTCTTCAAAAACTCTACAGAAAAGTAAAAATTGCCCTTTCCAGCTTCCTTTTCAGTGTGTCTCCTGGAAAGACCTTGGAGTTGAAAGAGACCTGGTTCTGGCTCTGCTACCCTCACAGTCTGTGACTTAGGCTCTCTTCTCTCATTTTGCTTTCTGTCTATGGCCTGATCCTGAAATGTCCAGAGAATGCTTCCTAAAGGGAAGTTTCACTGTCATTTTCTGGAAAAGTGAATCAAGAAAAACTGGTCAATGCATAAGGAGAGGGATTGAGTGAACAGCAAAAAGGGAGAGATGTAGAGCCAAGCACAGGGAGTCTTAAAAATCCGGGAAAGGACATTCAAGAAACTAGAGGTGGATGTAGGCAAACAAGAGGTGGCTTAATTTAGACACATAGGTACTTAGCTCTATTTAAAGAGCATAGGCATCTGTTGATGCTGGGTGTAATGTCTGCCATTCACAGTGCATTCAGAGGACTGGATGAAAGTTAAATGGGAAAGAATTTTCACTAAGTATTTAGCTGGGCGCTGAAGAGATATCGATGAACAGGGCAGACACACTCCCTACCCTCCGGGCTCTCACAGGCAGAGACTTTTTAAGGTAAAAGACTGGAGACACGGTTATCAGCATTGTTGTTGGTGTTGTAAAATGAGATCAGTCTTGACTCTTCCTGCTAGAAAATAGTAAATTCTTTTGAGGTTTTAAATATGTGCTACTAAAATAGGTTTTGCTATTGGGAAAGTGCTGCTACCACCCAAGGGTGGTCGTCTGCCCACTGCAAGACATGCCAATAGTCAGGAGGCAACGTGGTAGGAGAGAAAGAACTTTTTATTACACCTTGCTTGCAAAGAGGATCACGGCTGGCTAATGTCTGAAAGAAGCATCTTACAGAATAAAGACTACATGCCAGTTATACAGGATGTTGATCTTGGGGTAGGCCAGGCATCGGTCTTGGTTCCTGATAGTCCCTTGTTTTACTGGATATGCATCAGAGACTGGAGCAATGCCCTATACCCTGATCTTTCAGTTGTCATTGATGATGGCTATCAGCATAGACTCTCTTTCCCTGAGGATCATCACATTCCTAAGGAACTCAAAAGAACAGTTATCAACTTATGGCAGCTGGGAGGGGCCATAAAATCTGCAGAGCATGTCTGGGTTAGTTAATCAGAGGTCATTCAAAGTTACAATACAGTTTTTTTCCTACAATATGGCTTTCCTTATGTCAACCTTGTGTCGAGCCAGTATCAATGCCATTTGACCCATCTCACAGTTTTCAGGGACTTTTTTCAACCATTCATTCTGCTTCTAATTCTAATTCTAACCCACTCACTCAGAACATGCAACCAGCTTCTAATTCTTAGTTAATTTCTATGCAAATTAAAGAAATATATTTAAAAGATATACATTTATCTGAAGACACCTCTGATTTGTTTATATTGGCAAAGTCCCATTTAGACTCATGCATTCTTCCTATATGCCCATAGCACTTTCCACATGTACCTATTATAGAGGTTATCTGATTGTATTAATTATTTCTACCAACTCCTTGAGGACAACAATTGTATCTTAATTGTTTTTGTGTCACTGGCACCAAACTCAATTACCAAGCACCTATCATGTGATAAGCAATGTGGAAACCCCCGGAGATAGAGAGATGATTATTTTCCATAGCTCATAATCAAGTGGGGCAGACATATTTGTCAACAAATAAATGAAATAATGCATCAGTTATCAAGCTTTAGGCTGCAAATAACAGAAAAGTCAACTCAAACTGTCTTTTTTAAAAAAGAAATGTCCTTTCCATCTTATTTCCCTTCCCAACTTTCTTCCATTCTCATGTCCCTTTCACTTCCCATGCTGGGGCAGAGATGCTGGCTTCTGAAGAAGCTGAGTGACGAGAGGTTGCGGCATGGAAGGGGCAGAGGGAAGAGATGCCTGGAGTGCTTGGAAATTGATCAGGTAAGTTAACCGGTAGAGCAAATAAGTAAATATATTGAGGATAATGGGAGCCAGGTATCTCACGGTCTGAGAAGGTGTTTTAAAAGCATGGAAAAGAAACTGAAAGTGTTAGGCTGGGGTTTTAAGCCTCAGTGTGAACTTGTGAGCTTTTTAATATACATAATCAGATAGATATGAAAATAGTTGTTGATACAGATGTGTGTACATACATACATAGATATATACCTACATACATTTCCTAACTCTGTCCTCTGAGAGGGTCTAGATGCAGAAACACCCAGGTAGGAACGATCACACTGAGCATCCAGATGGTGGTTTCTGAATTCCATCCTCCCCTGGAGTCTGGTCATGAGGAAACATGAGATAGACCCAAATTAAGAGTTGTACTGTAAAATGAAAGACCTACAGTCTTTAAGACTGTTAAGAATATGGGTGACAGGAGAAGGCTGAGGAGCTGTTCCAAATTGAAGGAGACTGATGAGACAGAACAACTGAATGCAAACATATTCTTGGATAGGACCCTGGACCAGAAAAGAACAAGAGGCATTACTGGGACCCTTGATGTGTACTCAGGTTTGACCTTAGTCAATGCCTCTGAGTTGCTACTTAAAGGTTTAAAACTATGAGACCATTAACTCAATCAGTTTTAGCACTTGCAGAAGTCTAGTTAGAAAAGCTTTTACCCCAAACATTTGTTGCTTTCATACGGATGAACAGCCAATGCAAGGATTTTTAACTGACACATCTGATTTCAAAAACATTGTTTCTGTGACCATTATACTCAAGCCTCTCTGCTAACGACAATAAAATGAGGTCACATTTATATTAACACCCAAATTACAATGGCTTAACACCTCCATGTGCTACATCACAGCTCAAAATACACACATGCAGTATTACTTGAGTCTATATTCTTCCCGTTCCAGTTCCTCATCAGGCCCCCAGCCCATGGCCCCTGGATGTGATCTGCTGCAGCTCCAGGACCACATAGAAAGTTTGGGAAGTTGTCTTGGTTTCCCAATGTCACGGAATCCCAAGCTGGAGGAGAGCCCTCCCTTGACTCTCTACAGCATCATTGAGACCCAGCTTGAATTTTTTACAAAATATTGAAAGTTTGGGCATAGGAGAAGGACATAACATTACACCTTGTAATGTATTCCTGCTACTATCTGTGATGCCCTGAGAGCATGTGGGCCCCAGGCTTATCCTCCACAGTGTCTCCTAGAGGGTCACCCTGCTTAGCTCCCAGCCCACCTCCAAAAGACCTACTCAACCTCATCCCCACCGCTATGTGCCCCATACACCCCTGCAACGCAAAGTCCAGCCCCATCCACTCTGAAGATTTTCTCTCCCTCCAATCCTGGGCCTGACTTTTCGATTTTCTTTTCTGTCTCTGAATTGGTCTTCCAGAATAGTGGGACTTGCTACATGAGAAACCCTGGTCGTAGTCTTTCTTAACCTATGGCCCCAACAGAATAAATGCAAAATAACATACACTGAAATCTCAGTTGACTCAAAATTATTATATCTGAAATAACATGTAGAGTACTGTTATGGGCTGAGTTGTGTCCCCCCACCAAATTCATATGTTGAAGTCCTGACACCCCAGGATCTCAGAACGTGACTGTATTTGGAAATAGGGTCTTTAAAGAGGCAATTAGGTGAAAATGAGGTCATTAAGGTGCATCCTATATGACTGGTGTCCTTATAAGAAGAGGAAATTTGGATGCAGACACATACAGAAGGAAGATGATATGGTGATGTAGAGAGGTGACAGCCATCTATAAGCCATGGAGAGGAACCTGGACAGGTTCTTCCTTCAAGGCCTCAGAAGGAACCAACCCTGCTGACATCTCGATCTCAGACTTGTAGCCTCCAGAACTGTGAGAAATAAATTCTGTTGTTTAAGGCACTCAGTGTGTGGTACTTTGTTACAACAGTCCTAGCAAACTATTACAGACATTACGTTTGGATTGTGTCAAGCTAAATCCTGTTTCTTTTTGGTCTTCTTCCATTGATAGGTAGAAGAAAAACCTTTGAGTCTCAGTAGTTTCACTTCTTTTTTTATTTCTTTTGCCTATGACTACTAACAAGAAAACGGAATTTGCCACAAAAATTTTGTACTTAGTTCATAGACACAAAGCATTCCAAATCCAAAGTTTATATACAGAAAAAAATCATTTTCCTAACCCCCTTCCCTACCTCCACCAAGAAGATAAAAGCCAGCAAAGTCTCCAATCTAGATTACTGACTCAACCATAAATGGTCGTCTGCACTTCCAGAAAAAACAGTAAGCTTCTCAGTCTAAAAAGTCTACCTCCTAGGGCCAGTGGCACAGTGGTTAAGTTCACATGCTCCACTTTGGTGGCCCAGGGTTCACCGGTTCAGATCCCGGGAGCTGACCTAAGCACCACTTATCAAGCCATGCTCTGGCAGGCATCCCTCATATAAAGCAGAGGAAGATGGGCACAGATGTTAGCTCAGGACCAATCTTCCTCAGCACAAAAAGAGGAGGATTTGTGGGGGATGTTAGCTCAGGGCTAATCGTCCTCAAAAAAAGAAAAAAACTGCCTTCTGATTTTCAACCAGTACCTTTACAAATAGGTAAAACATAACAAAAGAATGATATGCCCCAAAGAAGATTCAAACTTCCATCTCCTAACTCAGAGAAAAACAGTTTAAAACTTAAAAATAACAACTATAACCACATTTGATCCATCAGGGAAGAGCTGAACCTTACCCAGGGCACCCCCCTCTCATTCTACAGCCTGTCATTTGCATTCAAATTATCAATGAATGAAATAAATAGAATAAAATGACGAGGAGGGTATTCATATCATTCTCTGCTAAGAGAGTGAAGCTGAACATCCTCAGAGTCCAGCGTTCCTGAGGACAAGCTTATTTCTCTCCATCTGAGCCTGTCCTTATTCTTTGTGTCTTCCTCTTTATCTCACCTTGTATCACTTCTATTTACTCAGTCACCCACATCTTTCCCATTTCTTTCCTTCGGCTTCCATCACTCCCTTTTTTCCTACCCTGCTGCTGTATGGATGACGCCCCTCCATTCTGAGTTGGAATACTCCGTTTCATGAATTCAAAACGACAGAAAAGCCATCAACACCTACAGCAGCAGTGTTCAGAGTGTGGTAGGTGGACCAATGGTGGCATAGGAGGTCATTTTAGGGAGTCCACAGATGAATTTTTAAATGTTAATAGATTTTTTCATTTAAATGTACATTAGAAAAAATAGAACTGGCACATCAAATCTTTAAATCCTAACATAAGTGAGCAGGTGGAGGAAGAATTTTGTGGCTTAAGAGAATCTTCCAGGTGACCTTAAAATCAAACTACATTAGATTTTATAAACCTAAGTGCTTTTTCTGACACACTCAGCCACTGAAATAGTGCAGGTCTCCTTGCTACAAAATCTCAGAGCACTGTGTACCTCTCCTCTACTGCACTTAGGCTAATTATAACTCATTCTTTTTGCAACTGTTTGTCAAGTGGCCATTTTTATTACTACACTCTTAGCTCTGAAGACAGTCCCATGACTCCTTATTTACTGCTGTGTCTCTAGCTCTCAGCACACTCTCTGGTATATATTAGCATTCCTTAAGTATTTGTGGAATAAACGCATGAGAAATAAATGGATAAATAAAGCTGGCATTGATTATATGATATGCCCAGCTTCCTAAGAAAATTTCTGAGCAAAAGAAGGAAACCATAGTCTACGGGGTCTAGCGGTGGTGTAGTGGTTAAATTCATACGCTCTGCTTTGGCTGCCTGGGGTTTGTGGGTTCAGATCCTGGCCATGGACCTACACACCGTTCATCATGCCATGCTGCAATGGTGTCCCACATACAAAATAGAGGAAGATTGGCAACAGATGTTAGCTCTTCCTCACCAAAAACAAAGAAACCATAATCTGGGATTTGGCCCACCAAAAATTGAGTGAGTTAAGAGCATAGTGTAGGGAAAACAATGATGGGCTCCAAGTTGAAATATCACAGTTTGATCTGAACCTTAACTCTGCCAATAACTAACAGGTTGAGTGACCTTTTTTTAATCCCCCAAGTCATTCCAACTCTAGTAACCTTATTTCCCCGTATGCAAAGTGAGCAGATGTTCTCCATACATGACCCTATCCTAGGTGCCACTCAGTCAAGTCAACATAGTCCAAGAAGAGTTTCTTTAAGGCTGTGCCTTTTTCTCCCTCTTCCTGTGCATGCATCTGTTCAATGACTATTTGGGACTAAAGCTTCAGTCACCTAATGCTATTATCAGTGCAGATGTCAAACATCTGACCAACCAAAGAGCATTTAAAGTCCTATGGGTTCTGCTGGTGGGAATATAAATGGAGCAGCTGCTGTGGAAAACCGTTTGGCCCTTCCTCAAAAAGCTAAACATAGAATTAATTACCATATGACTCAGCAATTCCACTCTTAGGTATATGCCCCAAAGAAGTGAAAACCAGTATTGAGACAAAAATTTGCACATGAATGTTCAAAGTAGCACTGTTCACAATTGCCAAAGGTGGAAACAATCCAACTGATGAATGGGTTAACACAATGTGGTTATATCATACAATGGAATATTATTAGATCATGGAAAGGAATAAAATACTAATAAATGCTACAGCATGGATGAACCTCAAAAATGTTATGCTGTGGGGCCGGCCCCGTGGCCAAGTGGTTAAGTTTGTGTGCTCTGCTGCGGCACCCCAGGGTTTCGCTGGTTTGGATCCTGGGCACGGACATGGCACTGCTCATTAGGCCACATTGAGGCGGCATCCCATATCCCACAACTAGAAGGACCTGCAACTAAGATATACAACTCTGTACCTGGGGGGATTTGGAGGAGATAAAGCAGAAAAAAAAAAAAAAAGATTGGCAACAGTTGTTAGTTCAGGTGCCAATATTTAAAAAAAAATAAATGTTATGCTGTAACAGAATAGCCATACACACAGGTCACATATTGTATGAGTCCATTTATGTAAAATATCCAAAATAGCTACATCCACAGAGACAGAAAGCAGATTAGTGAGAAGGACAGAATGAGGAGTGACTAGTGGATATGGGTTTCCTTTTGGGGTGATAAAAATATTATAAAACTAAATAGAGATAATGGCTGCACAACATTGTGAATGTACTAAATGCCACTGAATTGTACACTTTAAAATGGTTAATTTCATATTATGTGAATTTTGCCTCAATTTTTAAATCTTATGGATTCTATTTTTTAAAAATAGACAGTAATCTTTACCAAAAATAGTCACTTGATATCAAATAAAGGCTTTCATAAATCTATGAAAATTGACAGTAAGAATTTTAGATAAGGATGAGTGATCTTCTACTCATGCTTGTAGCCTTGTGAGCTTTAAGATGTGGCCCTTGATATCATTACAGCCACCAAAATCTCAGAATATTCAAGTCTACCAATAGATAATACCTATCATGTGCTTATACACACGAATTTAGAAAATCTCTCCAGAGTTGAGTAATTCCAGCCGACCCTCCTCCAAGAATCACAAATGCTGTACTCTATAAATATGAGAAATGTTGATATAAGATCACAAACTAAGTTAAAATGACCCAATAAACCCATCACTTTCTTCACAAACACAATCAATAATTCAAAACTTCAAATTGGTCCCATGTTCCTCCAGTTGGCCCCACAAGAGGTCTGTATGCAGAGTTCTGGAAAACCACATGTAGATTGAAAGCTCTGAGCTTAAGTCGTGCTTCTGGCTGTGAAGAGTTTTGCTTAAAAATAGTAGCGTACACAGAGCTTTTTTCCCATTCTCCTTCCCTCCGATATTGCCACGTAATTCTCCAGGGACCAGAGCCGCCATGATTTCCACATGCCAAGAAACTACACCTGTGCAAAGAGAGAGGTATCCAGGAACAGGCTCCCCAGCAGCTCACCAAGTGCATCTCTGCACGCCCTGCAAGGACAGTCAAAAGGCAAGCTTCACGCTTGGCAGAAATTGAAGACCAAATCCTCTTTTGAACTTGTTTTCTAAATGCTCAGTGAATCGCTTCCTTTGATCAGCTTTAGAATGCATCTTTGGAAACAATGTTGACGTTTTGCCACATGACACATAATGTCACAATGTGGTACTTAGAGGATTAGTTCATAATATACCTATTAAAGAGTGGCACCTATATTATAGTCCATATTTTTCCTTTTTCTCCTCCCCTGTTGCTTCCTTTCTTTTTCTAATTATAACAGCAATTCAGTTTCACATCAGAAAATTTGGAGAAAACAGAAATATAGAGAAAAGAAAACTCATCCAGAACACCACAGTCCAAGATGAAGCACTAGTAACATTTTAAGTGCTAATTTATAATCTAAGTCTAGGATTTAGTAACGTTTTGATATGAATTTTCCATTTTACTGTCTTTCTCTGTAATTGAGGTTAGACTTCTCCAGTAATAAATTAGAAGTGTTTTCATTATCAGACACTAGAGTTTATGTTAAATGCTCAATAAAATATTTTGGAATAATTCAGGCCCTTTAGAGAAAAACAGCCTTATCTTGTAATCACCTCTTTGCAAGTCTCAGCTTATATGTCACCTCCACAGGGAAACCTTCCTGATTCTCCAGATCAGGTTAGGCCCCCACTTATGTGCTCTCACAGCATCCTTTGCTTTTCCTTCTTAGCATCTGTCACAATTAACCATATGGATCATTATCAGCTATTTTCCCCAACTAGAATGTAGGGTCCCAGAAGGAAGTCACTGAGTCTGTCTTATTCTTTGCTATTCTCCAACAATTAAGTGAGCTTTATTATCTAAAAGATATTGAGCCAGTAGCTAATGGATGGATGGATGGACAGATGGATGGATGGATAAATGGATGGACGGATGGATGAGTGAGTGAACCAAAGGACTAGCCTTCTCAGGGATGCAGTCTGGAGCTATGATTGACTGATGAGATGAAACTAATGGCAGTGTAATTGCATGAATAAGAGCTGAATTTATACTGGAATGAGTTCGATGCTCCTTTTCAGACATCAGGACTGTGAGGCAGACCCACGTTGAGTGTAGACCCTGCTCGGGAAAATTGCCTGCTGTGATACATGGACCAATGGGACTTTCACTTCTGGACAAGCTGGAGTCACAGGGACTGGATTTACCCCTCCACTTGAAACAACTATAAAAAAAAAAACATACAAAATGTGGTTTTCAGACATTAGACGTCAGGCAGCATAGGACAGTGATCTCTGAAATAGGGGCAAATAAAGTGAGCCCGACGGGTGCCCCAACTATTGCCTCGAGAGCGTTTTTGGGCTGCAGTACAGGAAGGGAGAACCCAGGACATCCTTATGTTCTCCTCTGGTTTGTTAGTTAACAATCTCAGGAGTTCTCTCAGTGAAATCTGAACTGGCCCCTGCATGTGGAGGGCAAGGAGAGACCAAAGAAAGATGGAGACCACTCCAGATTGGTAGGTGGCAGGTTTAATAAGCAAGACAATTTGCATAAGAGGCTTGTCTTGGGCAGCTACAAGACGAGTAGATCTCTGCACCCACCCACCAGAATCTTAAAAGTTTATATAGAGGCCTTAACAGTGTTCTGTCACATATTCAGTCCAGATGGTCTCAACAACACATTACTCGCTCAAGGCTGCATCCTTGAAGTGGCTCCTAGTGTGGGAACAGTGGGTAGGATATACATTCCAAGGACAGGGGAGGGGTGAGGAGCCTACAATTGCCCAGCTCCAGCTCTAGGGTCAACAGCGGTCACATCCTCTTGATGACCTCTTCCAACAGTGTTGAGGAGATGGAACTCATTGTCCAGCAAGGTTACGACAGGCAGTGTTCACAGGGCAGGGCACCGGAGAAAAGAGAGCTATGTAGAGCGAGAACTCCAGAGACCTGCAAAGACTTCTGCTGAGTCCATGCAAGGGGAGAAACTACCTGAGGCCACGGAAAGAATCACCTAAAGGGATCAGAGGGAACAATCCAGGGTGCTCACACAGGACTAAAAGTTGTTCCTGTTTTCCTGATTCAAAGTAGAACAGCTTCATGGGCATTGGATAGAATATTCAGAAGGGTAGTGCCTCGGTAGTGGCAGAAAATAACCCTGGTGTAAAGGCTGCTCTGGTCCCACCATACCCAAAAGGATCAAACCATTTCCAAGTAACTTTACTGTGTACTATAAAAAGCTCAGTAATATTTATAGGAGCACAAAAATATTCAGCACTCCACCAGGTAAAATTTACAATATCGGGCATGCAATAAAAAATGATTAGGCATATAAAGAAGCAAGAACATACAACACATAATGAGGAGAAAAAAGTAATGGGAGAGACAGTGTCTGAGGAAGGAAAAGGGTGAAATCCCAGCAGAGTATCTAACACTAGCATTAGAGAGAAAATGTGATATATACACTAGAACAGACGTCCAGATTGGCAAAGCCATCTCCACCATTTACTAGGTAAATCTGACTCAAAAACCTATGTGCATAACTGCTGATTCCTCTCCTGTTTATTCACGCTCTCATAAGAACTGAAAGAATTGAGATGTGTGTACACAGAGGCCTGCTTAAATAAAGGCAGCTCTGGATTTTCTATTTTGGATGGCCAAGCCATCAGCCCCTCCAAGGCCCCTTCTACAAACTCTAGAATGCAAACACTGACACCTCCCACCACTCTAAGGGAAGAGGCTGACATGTTGCAAGAATTTCCACAGCCTAATCAGTATTTGCCTCCAAAGCTTCCACTCATCTGTCCAGAATTTTGGACTCTTTCTTCTTTGCTAGCAGTTTTCATAACATGATTCAAAGAGGATGGATTTTTCATCAATTAAGTGACATATCACATTGCCCTAACATGTCATAAATTTCATGGGTTTCTCAATATCTTGTCATGATGCACCCAAATTTAGCAATATTATCAGACTGTGGCTCTACATATCAAGATACTTAATGTTTGTGCCAATAACTGAAATTTATCTTTTCTTGAATTTAATGGACTTAATGCCGTGGCTTCTTTCAGATTGTTTCAGCAGGGACTAAACTTTTTGAAGTCAATAGACCATTTCTTGTCTTTAAAATAAACTCCAACTGTTCTTTCTCAGGTTGCTTTCATGGCCAAAATATTGCTTCTCACTTCTAGCAACTTGCTATTTGGATTTTACTCACTGAGCCATAACCAAGTCTCTGAAATGGTCCTAAGTCTGAGAAAAGAATTGCTAAAGGCATGGGTCCAAAAATAAGGGTACAATGACAAAAAAATACTCCTTGGCTGAATGAAAGATGCCACACAAAGATGTAGTGCCTGTTAGAGTTCCACCCCTTCGGGGACAGACAGCCCAGGAATTTGGTCAAAGAAATCCTGCCTTTGATGCCTTGGCTGCTACCCAGCCCAGCTGAGAAGTCATTATGACCACAGGCAGCACAGCAGAGTAGGAGATTCAACATAGCGGAGGAGGGCATGGATGAAGAAAGATTGAAATCAAAGGGGAGATCGCCGGAAGAATGAGTAAACCAAAAGCATGAGGTCTTATGGGAAATACCTACACAGCCAAATTATAGCATTTGTGGTAGAGAACAAAGGAACAAATGAAAGTGCTGGGCAGAGAAATCTTTTGTGAATCTCCCCTGGTTCTGAAAACCCACACAGCCAATAAAGAGAACAGGGCCTGGAGCTACTGCTCCGGTCCTAACAGATGCCTTGAGCAAGAGGGTAGCCTTGGGCCATCGTTCTGACAGCCTATGGGTTAGATAACGCCTAATTAGGAAAGCCAGAAGGTGGTGGAGGGCCCTTTAAAAAAAGCAATTAAAGGACAAATATGGATTTTAGCAGACGCAGGGGGAGACAGATGCAAGCCCTAGCATCTGTGAAATCACAAAGGGAGCAAAGAAACCAGAACTGAGGCGTGTGCATGCACACATACACACACACACACCTCACCATACTATGTGCACGTCCACACACATGCCTCACTATACTACATTCACATACACACATACACACCTCACCATGAAATGTTCATGTGCACACACACCACTCATTATACTATGTGCACACACATACACACACTCCTCACCATACTATGTGCATGTGCACGCACACCCTTCACTATACTATGTGCACACACACACACCCCTCACCATGCTATGTGCGTGTACACACACACCCCTCACCATACTATGTGCACACACACACACCTCACCATGCTATGTGCATGTGCACACACACCCTTCACCATACTGTGTGCACGTACACTCACACACTCCTTACCATACTATGTGCACGCACACAAAGACACATTCCTCATCATGCTATGTGCACATACACACACACCCCTCACCATACTGTGTGCACATACACACACATACACACCCCTCACCATACTAGGGGAGACAGTCCTCAAGCTGAAGACCTACAGGCTGCTAAAACTGACATTTCATATAGGATTTTCTAAAATCTTATGTAGAAAGAAAGTAGCCAGAGTCAGAAAAGTTCTCATTTTGAAAGTCGTATGTGCCAGCGTGCTTACATCTCAAGAAATGATGAGATTATGTGGCCTCTTCCTCCTACTTTAAGAAACAAATTGAAGAATAGTTCAGTGCTGTCAGGAGAGGAAGAATGATAGTAAAAGTAGAAACAAAACGTTATTTCTCACATTTTACTGTCTACCTCCTTCACTGCACTGTAAGCTCCAAGTGGGAGAGACCATGTTTGCTGTGCCACCCACTGAATACCCAAGGCCGAGTACAGTGCCTGGGCACAGGACAGGTTCAATGAGCACATTCAATCATTAACTAAGGATGTAATGCTATAGAGCCACAGAGGACATAATAAAAGCATAGATCCTCAAGGTAGAAGTAATATTCGAGGTTGAGTTTATTAGAATTAGTGGGCTCTAAGTAACAGAGAAATACAAAATATGAGTGGTTTAAACAAGATGGAATTTTATTTTTCATTCAGATTTTTTAAAAAGTCTGGAGGTAGGCCATGCTAGGGGTGGAATCATGTTTCCACAAAGTGGTCCGGGACTCCTCCCACACTCTCCTCTGCTATCCTTTCTGTCTGGCCCTGCTTTTCAAGGTTCAAGATGGCTGTTAGAGCTCCTGTCATCACATCTTCATTCCAGGCAGAGGCAGAAACAGAAGGAAGGGAAGAGACAAGAAGGCACATCCCTTTATTTGATGCCTCACAAAATACTTTTAATTACACTCATCAGTCAGAACTTGTCCCACTTAACTACAAAGGGAGGCTCAGAAATTTAGCCTTTTAGCTGGAAAGCAACGTTCTAGTTTAAAATCTGTAATCTTTTACTAAGGAAAAGAGGGATAATAGATATTGGTCAGTTTCTGCTATAATTTGAGTATCAGTTAAAATCTCTAGAATGTAGGGAGAGAAAATAGAAATTATTTGGCATTAAGACTCTTTTCCCTTTTGTTCAACATTTTTGAGAAGGCTAAGAAAATTCTCTTGAAATACTTAAAAAACGTAAAATAATTAAACAATTGATATATCTTTCAGCTCACAAATGACCAAAGAAAAAGAATAGATTTTTTTCCCTTTGTTCCGTTTTTTTTTAAACCCTGAACAAGGACCGCTCCAGCTCAGGCAGTTGGTCATCTCCAGGTTTTTGTTCCCAGTGACCTGAGGATCTGTCAGTTCGGTAGAGGCTGGAACTACACTATTTTATGCCCCTACCAGTCCTGGTCATCCCGCACCCCTCTGAATGACTCGACTTGCCCATAACTCCTACCTATAGCCCAAGATGTTTTTTCACTGCTTCAAGGGGGAGGGGAAGAGAGAATTTCAGCCTACAATAAAATGGGTGTCCTCCAATGCTATTTCCTATTGACTAGTAAAAGACCAAACCAATTACTATAGTAAAAAAACTGAACTAGAAAAGAAATCATGACAAGAAGTCCCAACTACTATTTGTTTGTTTGTTCATTTTTCCACACAGCATTTTAGCTGATGGTGGCAAACTAAACATTTCTTAGAAAATAAAAACCACTGCAAAGAAAACCCATTGAGGTAATACTTCAGTCTGAACGTTGTAATTAATAGGAGTCCTATTTGAAATGTGAAGCCATGAATCAAAGAGAACTGAAAGGATTTTTTTTTTTTTAACACTGATCAAAGACACTGTCTTTGAAGCTTCCTAGAAAGGCCTGGTGACAAAGATAGGAGAGTAAAGATTTTAACATGGAGTTTTTCCAACTCCTTGGCCTCGTCCTCAGCCTAGTTATAAGTGGAAAACAGAAATCCTAGGTGGCTTAGAGTAAACCAATCAAAAAAAATTTTTTTTCCTGCTGAGAAGATTGTAAAACCATAAGAGATTTATGAAACTCCCTGCTCAGATTATGGGTCAAAACTTGGTACCCTAAATATGGTGGTTGGGTGGAATGATGGACTTCGTAACTTGGGAATGCATCAACTCAGAGGGTTAGGATGGAAAGCAGGGTCTTAAAAATTCAATCCTGGTGGGTCCCATCCACGGATGACATTCAAGTTACTTAGCAAGTGATATTGCACAGGCAGCAGCCCATGGGAAACAGCACTGGCCAGGGCACCAACTCAGGGACCTGGGAGCTCCCTGCTGCGCCATGCTTTAACTCTTTCATTTCTGGATTGTGAGGAAAGTCAGAAGAGAGGGGAGAAGCTCCAGTCATCAGATGTTTGCCAACCAATGTTTAACAACGGGTATGGATGTCCTGGGGCAAAACAGCTGAATGTCAGCCCCAGTTCCACTCTTCCAGACACTGATGGAGCCAGGCCCACCACCAGAACGCCCACACCCTCGCTCTCCAATATCATCCAACTTCAGAGGGTCGCTTTTCTCCTGCTGCTTTGTGCAAATGACCATCCAGCCCTGGAGAGAGCCTTCAGGAAGACACAACGGTCTACCTCTCTAGACCATTAACCAGGTCACACTGGAAACATCAGGTGGGGAACAGGAAGTTCCATTTTGCCTTTAGTGTCCCCATATTCTCTCAGGACTTAACAGAAATATAAAGGAATACGATTTGAAAGGAAACTCAGAAAATCGACATTTTTACTCTTACTTTAATCCTGTACTTTTCTGATTGCACCTTGGTCTTCTCTGGACAGAATATGGAATATGGAATATGCTCTGTGTCTTCAACCTCCACATTTAAATCAGCGTCACTTTAATTCTCACTTGTGAATCTGTATGAATAAGATTATGAAATGATTAAGAGGGAAAAACGCTTAACAGCAAAGACAGGCTCATTGGTGACACCAGTCACAATGACCAGGATATCACGGCTTGTTTAATTACTGTCAGAAAAAGCAGATTCTCTTTAATAGCCTTCTATATTTGATGTTTTCCAATACAGAGCAAATCTTTCTCATTTTTTTCCTTGTGAACTTTCATTTTTAGTAAAGGCTCTTATTTGAAGATTTTGGAAGGAACAACAGCTAAAGAAATTTAGTTTTACTTTCTGTTCTATGATTAAGAGGTCTATTATTAGATTCCTGGCTTGCTCTTTCATTTCTAGGGTTACCCCCTCTTCTTTGTCTTAAGTGTCTCTTTCATCTGAATGTATTCCCTGCCAATCATTTTTTTTAACTGAGATAAAATTCCCATAACATAAAATTCAGCATTTTAACCATTTTAAAGTGTACACTTCAATGGCATTAAATGCGTTCACAATGTAGTGTAACCATCACCACTATCTAATTCCAAAACATTTTCATTATTCCAAAAAGAAGCCCTACACCCACTAAGCACTCATTCTCTATTTTCCTCTTCCCTCCCCCAGGCCCTGGCAGCCACTAACCTGCTTTCTGCCTCTATGGATTTGTCTATTCTGGACACTTCGCATAAATGGAATCGTACAAGCTGTGGCTTCTTGTGTCTGGCTTCTTTCACTTAGCGTAATGTTCATAAGGAACCTCCACACATGGAGAGTTAACACTCAGCATCTACTATGGAACAGGTACCATGAATTTACACCATGATTCCAGCTCGTTTTTACAAGAACCCTAAGTGATGGGGATTCCAACCCAACCATTTTACAGAGAAGAAAACTGAAGGGCTTGGAAGTGAAATAACTTGCCTAAAATGATGCACTCAGTAAGTAGGATAGTTAGATTCAAAATCCAGCTTTTCTCACACGAAATAATATTTTCATTAAAACCTCGGTGGTTGTCTCAGTGAGGCGTTTCTGTGGGCCAAGAGAGAATTCTACAGGGTTACGCCTTTGCACACCCAGGGATATCAGTTAAATCAATTGATATAGCACATTGTTGTTTAGGATTGTATGAATTATGAAGGGAGAAATCTTTAAGGAGTTCCCCAAGTGTGGGTGACTCACATTGTATTTTATGTCGGTATCGAAGAGGGGTATTTTCTACCCTGGTTTCTTCAGGTTCTTTTTGATTCAAATGCTTGGCAACACTTTGCCTTGTGCTCTTTCAAAATGTTCTGTGCTGACAAGTGTTAAACTCTGTGAAAACACATTTCTTTTATTCGAAACCCATGAAAGCAACATTGTGCATTTTGTCTTTGCCGTACCTACGGTTTTGACTACACATCTAAAGTTAGTGTTCCCCTGGGTTCACCCAAGCCAAGAATATCAACTTAAAAAATATGTCTGAAGATCAGAATCCATCTTTCAAATGAGAAAACCAAGAGAAAGCAGAAATATTGTATTTTAAAACACATACAATTTTTTTAAGTTATTAAGAGAAATCGTCAGAGCTTGTGTTGTCCTTTTCTGTGTGTGTTGAAATGAAGTTTGCCATCTTTTAACAGAGAAGAAGAAAAAGTCAGCTAAAATAATTTGTTTACGTTTCAAGTCTAGCCATGACAACATTTTGAACAGAAATTTGAATAAAGATCCCCAATCCCAATATTTCACAGATAATGTGAATAGTTTTAACATTTTACCACAAACAAATGATATTTATCTTGTTAATAGAGATAGCCCATAATTTGATCAAGAACTGGTGTTAAAATTAAATCCCCATCCTGTGGCAATAGCATAAAGGCCAAAGTGACTTGCTGCTTTGGCTCTTGAAAAGGTCATTGTGACAGAATCGCAATGGCATATAATGCAAAAGTTCACATTATCCACCTTGGGTGAGGAAAATAATGCCACAACTGTTGTTGTGAGGTTCAACTAAGGCCATTTCCACTGAAAAATAAATAACAGTTTTTAATGACAATATTGTCTATGGTTACCTCAGAGAAATTGGCTAAGGAGTTGGAGAGATAAATAAAGAAATTTTTACTTTTCACATTACATTATTCTGTGCTTAAACTTTAATGAAAGTGTTGAAACTTTATTTTATCATGAGCATGCATTGCTTTTTTAATGAAAGAAGTAATTACTTTTGAAAAAGATTATTTCAAAAGAAGAAACAAAAAATGACTTACAAAAAGTCACATAATTTTTAAAGAAATTTTCCATTACAGAGGGATAATGCAACCCCAGGAGACATGTGCTTCCTGGGGTAAAATTGCAATTATCAATAAAAACAAAATAAGAGGCAGGGTTTTATTTATTTGTTTGAGGAAGATTAGCCCTGAGTTACCATCTGCTGCCAATCCTCCTCTTTTTGCTGAGGAAGACTGGCCCTGAGCTAACATCCGTGCCCATCTCCCTCTACTTTATATGTGGGACGCCTGCCACAGCATGGCTTCACAAGCAGTGCGTAGGTCCACACCTAGGATCTGAACCAGCAAATCCCAGGCCGCCAAAGGAGAACGTGCGAACTTAACCACTGAGCCCACTGGGCCAGCCCCCAAGAAGCAGTTTTAATGCAAATACAGAGTATTTGGCCTATGGCCTTTGAGTAAACCAGTGATACTCAGAGTCTCTCTGCACCATAAGATCAGGAGGCTGGACGAGCATATACATTAACACACCCCTTCCTCCTGTGCGAAAAGTCTTGCCACCAAAAATAAATGAGTAAACAAATCAGATGACCTGAAAAGTGTGATTGATGACTGAATTGGTTTACATTCTGATGCAAATTGGTCACAAACAGTTGGGAAACCAGAAACCACCCTTTGAACAGCACTGAAACCTACAAACTCCAAAAAAGAAATGGAACGAGGGAGGGTTAGACCGTGAGTCAGTCAGGGTGCAATGTAGAAAGTAGAAATCACTCCAGACATTTCAAGCAGAAAAGGATTTAATACAGGGAATTGAGTCCATACAGAAATGTTGGAAGGCTAGGAGCATGGGCATCAGGTCAAGAAGGCACCACTTAGCCATGTTGCAGAACTTCCACCATAACTACAATCCAGAGATCAGGAAGTTATGATTACTGCCATTGCCACCACTGCTCCTTAACTTTCATGGAGCTGGTGCAGACAGAGGAATGCTGAGTCTGCTCAATGCAGTAGCCTCTAAACCCTCATGAACCTGCTGGCCAGCTGAAAATGGCCTCCTCCTCGCTTCTGCCTTCCAAATATCACACTAGTGTATCTAATTCTAACAATCTACCTTGCACTGGAATCCTAGCTTCAAGGAAGTCTGGCAAATATAGTCATTAGCTTTTTAGCCCCTGAGGAGTAAGAAGACTTGTAGAAGAGTGTGGGAATAGAAGTCAAGTACTTACTATGTCTAACCCAAAAAAGAGATGTCTTATAGGAATGAGTCTTCAAACATATTACTTTCTTGCAGAAGAATAAGAGACTTACTCTAGGCAGTGCCTGAGAGCCAGCTAGAACACTTGATCTGTCCTGGTTCATCTCCTGAAAGGGATGTTCACTGGGATCCACACTTTTGGGTTGAGATCACTTCTGCTTTGTATATGTTCTTTCTGGGGCCCAGGCTGAAGGAGTGGTGGCTATCCAGTGCATGATCACCTCATGGTGATCAAGCCAGACTACATAACCACATATAAGGCCTCTGCTTACGTCACGTCTACCAACAACAATTGTCAAAAGCATCCCGTTGTCATATGGCCAAATGGCCAAGTCCAACATCAATGGGATGCACACTCCACCCACAATGGAAAGGCACTGCAATATCACACAGTAAAGGGCATGCACATACTATCACAGGGAAGTGAAGAATTGGAACGAATACCCCAATCTACGACAACTTCCAAAGTCTTTTTCAATGCCAGAGTTTTGCATTCTGTAGTTCTGTGGCAGAGATTCATGAAGATGTGTAGACTCCCTCAACTCTCCAGTTACCCACTTTCTTGCCTCCATCAACCACCCAAAGACCACAGATAACTTATCTTGGCCAAACCTATCCTTCTCTTAGCCCCTTCTGTCTCAAAAGAAGAGCTATCCCTCTCTCCAGCTGACCTGTTCCCAAGCTCTGTTCTAAATTTCAAGCCCAAAGTCTCAAAGACTGTGGTTCATCCCTCTTCCTCTCTTAAATCTTCTCTCTGGCTCCTTTCCCAACCTAGAATCAAGCATTTGGCCTAAGATATTAAAAATAAAGACACTCCCACAGCATTACATCTCCTCTAGCACTCTGAAATCTGGCCAAAACTGCTCACACAAAGAACAAGATGGTATTTGCCAAGTTTACTGTTTATTGTTGCAGGGTTTGGGGAGGCACAATAAATAACACTCCTCTTCCCTGCCTGAGTTTCACATCAAACGAGAAAAAATTTAAAGAAGATGAAGGTAATTTTGAAGAAGTGTGGCTTAGACGTGAGAAACAAATGCACCCACCAACTTTCTAAGCCCTCGGGACCAGTCAATCTAAGGAATAGTTTTGTTTGGAATCTGCAGGGCAAACACCTAACCCAGGTTTCTGTCTCACTGTCCTAGGTAGAAGAGGAAGGAGAAAGTGTTGAAATACCATCCTACTCTAGTGATCAGTTTTGTCAATAAACAAGGTCCAATCTAGAAAAATGGACCAAGAGCAATTACCTAAGACCCAAGAAAGAGATAAGGAAACAGGTGTGAAGGGTATGGATAAATGGTCCCTCATGGAGACTAGAGGACTGGAAAAGACGTGCGCCCCTCTGAGAGTTACTTTACAGGTCTTCAATATCCCAATCTCCGGGATATTGATGCTATTGTTCCTTCTTGGGTATTTATACTTCCCTTCCTCTGGAAAGCTTTTTATCTCTTAATTTCCAAGAAATCCACTTTTCCAGGTTTTCCTCCTAAAACTCTGATCTGCTCTATTTTATCTCTTTAATGAGGTACTCATGGGGAAACTACCCTGACTGTTTTCCCATTCTGCAGGGTCCCTTGGAAATCCCATCCACTCCTCTAACTGTCACTGTCACTCATGTGCTACAGATCCATATGACTGGATATTTATCTGCCTACTAGGCATTTCACCTCGAGGATGCCTGTAAATGTCTCCATGCAAAATGTCAAAACAGATTTGCCATCGGGGCTGGCCCCGTGGCCGAGTGGTTAAGTTCGCGCGCTCCGCTGCAGGCGCCCCAGTGTTTCGTTGGTTCGAATCCTGGGCGCGGACATGGCACTGCTCATCAAACCACGCTGAGGCAGCGTCCCACATGCCACAACTAGAAGGACCCACAACAAAGAATATACAACTATGTACTGGGGGGCTTTGGGGAGAAAAAGGAAAAAAATAAAATCTTTAAAAAAAAAAAAAAAAAAAAAAACAGATTTGCCATCTTTTCTCCAAAGCAACCTTTCTCTTCTACTGTCTCTGCCTTTGTGAGTGACAGTAGCATTCACTCAGTCTTCCAAGCCAAAAATATCAAGAAACATCCTGATTCCTCTCTCTCCTCTCCCTCTCTGCCCTCTCCACCACTTACTTGGTCCAATGAATTTCATTTCCTAAATATCTTTCCAATCAGTTTCCCCCTTTCCATTTCTACTGCTCTTGCCTCTGTTTGAACTCTCAGTGTCCAAATCTAATTTACTACAATAATTCCTCAACTACTATACCCAATTTCAGGTCCCTTACAGTGGACATATTTTGTTTTGGTTGTTTCTTTTCTTTTTTTTTTTCTATCTAACATTAATTACCTCTTCTTTTGTTAACAGCACTTCAATTTTGCTGAATGAATATAAGGGCCCAGCATGTATTTTTTTTTTAATTCTTTTCAGCTGGTGATCTACATGTGATATATATGGCAAATCCCCATTAACTAGAATATTTGATTAACCAAAACGGTCTACTGCTTAATAATGGTGGTGAACAGACAAATTACAGGATGTGTTGTGTTGAAGGTCATGGAATTAAAGAAAAATAAAGAGTTTCGGAATAAAAATTAAATCCATCAAATAAGAGGATCAGTCATTCTTTGGTTTCTCCTTCCTGGTCACTAGTAATGTTTGAATATCCTCAGGGCTCAGCTGTGTAGTTTCTATGGGTTTTGTTTTAAGTGAACATGGTTCCTTTGAGTAGTATTGCCTCTGTAACAATACCTGTTAGTGAAATCCACTCCGTAAGCCTATGCTATACAAATTTGTGCTTTCATCTCTGTGACTCCCCCTGAAACACTTTTCTATCAAAGCAACATTTACCTTAGATGTGTTCAAACCCACCTAAACATAAAGCATTCACTTTAGTCTGTTACACACTGCTTCCTCCTCCTTATACACTGGAAGGAAGGCCTTTGGTTTGAAAGCTTTGCCAGTGTTTGAGAAAGCAAATCACTTTCAAGTTCAGGGTGAATATTTTCAAAAGGATTTTACAAAGGGTTTTAATGACAACACAGTCTCTCTTCCCCCACCTGCAGCTCAAACCTGATTTTGAACTTTAAATTTGACACCAAGCTTAGATTCTTAGACTGTAAGAGCTGAAAAGAACTTTTGTTTCCATCTCCATCCCACCTACTCATTTTACCATCAAGGAGACAGAGACCCGGAGCGAAGAAAGTCTTTGTTCGGGTCATGATATGTTTGACGTGCTTGAGATTTATTTCCCTAACAGTCTCAGGATTTTGAACAGCAGGGTCTCAGGAATCCTCAAACCGTGGCCCCTGTCTTGATGATTCCCTGGCCTCTGGCTCTATGGCAGGTGCCACTCACAATCTCCCATGAAAGGTCAGCTTTGGCCTCTTTTCCTTAAACCCAAAGAGCTCTCTTTAAGCCTTTCTCAGAGGAAGGAGCCACTGGGGGTGGGGGGTGGGGAACTTCTGCTAAGGCTGAGCAATGAGCCACTGCTTCTGATGGCTTCTACCCCCAACAGAAAGAACAGCTCTGGGGTAAATAGACGATATTCCCACCACTGAAAGTATTCAAGTAAGGACTGAAAAAACAGGTGAACAAGATTTTGTTAAAAGGTGTTCAAACATCTAGCTAAGGGTCAGAAAAAATGGTCTTTAAGTTGCCTTCTAAGGTTGAACTCTTTAAGCCCAGTTGTGGCTGTGCCCTGACTGCAGTTACAGCACTAATTGGAAAGTAAATTGACAATGGCAGTAAAAGAGGCGCAGAGCAAGCCTTCATGGAAGCCAGAGAGGTGGATTTCAAGGAGATACCAGCTCTACAAATCAAAGCATCAGGGCAATAAGTCCTTGCTGTAGTCAATATTTATCTTTCAGGTTAATCTGCCTGGAAGTGGAACAAAAACAAGAATTAAGTACTCTAGCTATCTTCTCCATAAACATAATCATTTAAGCAATGCAAGTTAGATTGGTGTCTGGCTGCATAAAAATTGACTATAGGGGATGTTCTTTTTGCAAAGAACATTCTAAAGGCAAAATGACTTAAAGAGCTTGTAAAAAGTCATTATTTTCTTTCTGAGAATTGAGTACAATTGTAGTTAAGGCAAACAATTGTTGTCATTGAACTCAGCAGCAGCCAATGGAGAGAAGCCGTTTGTCTATGTAAACTGACTAGTTAATACTATTGCAAAGTGTCATTGATCCTAGACAGTGTGAATGATCATGAGGCTGACTGCTTTCGCTTCTTTTTCCTTTCCCTTCACAAACAAATAGTTTTATTGTTGTTGCTACTGTTATTCTTTTTCTAGGTAGAAGCTTCATGTGAGCTGAAAAGCGTCTGTCTCTCTGCACAGCTTCCTCTCTCAGAGAGGGATCCAGGCAGACAAAATTGGTTCAGAATCAAGCGGCAGAAGGAAAACTCATGATCCAGGAGAAGAGGTCACTTAATATAACGAGGAGAAAAAAATATTAATGTGTCACAGGAACAAGAATTATGCAGTTGTGGCAGTGGCGTACAGAGGGTAGGGGTGAGCATTTTATCATTGACATTGGTTAGAATTGCTGATGCATGGGGATAATACAAAGCAGGCCAGCTTTTAGTCAGTTTTATTATTGTTCTTCAATTTTACAGAGACAGCGATCCCCTCACTGCGGCCCTAGGGCAGAACCTGCCTACCCCAGCTGTGGTAAGACACTGTGAGTGAGTATTCGCTAGGCTTTCTCTCTCATAGGCTCTCTCCAACACACCTCCTTTTGGAGGACTATTCCATGTCTGCCTGCTGGTCCTCAGGGCCTCTTATTTTGCTAATCAGGATAATGAATAAAAAGATTTGAGAAATGGAAAGAGTCAAAGATAAAATAGGGATTTTTTTTTTATTTGAAAAGAGATATTTAGAGGAATAGAAAAGGAATAAGTGATCCAAAAAAGTGTAATGGGTAAGACCATTCCTGTTCCATCACCATAGCTACCATCACCATAACCAACATAACCACCACCACCATAACCAACATAACCACCATAACCAACATTACCACCACCACCATAACCACCATAACCAACATTACCACCACCACCATAACCACCATAACCAACATTACCACCACCACCATAACCACTATAACAACCACCACCATAACCAACATAAACACGATAACCACGATCACCACCACCACCATAACCAAGATAACCACCATAACCAACATTACCACCACCACTATAACCACCACCTCCCTAACCACCACAGTGGAATTAAGGATGCATACAGGAGTCAAGAGTCAAGAACCTCTTGAGCTGAGCTTCAGGAAGACAAAGGAATTGGAAGTGAAAAAGGTTTGGAGGTAACAGCTCGGAAGTCATTTAGCTTAAACTAGACTGGGGAGATTGCAAAGGGAGAGATAGACAACAAATGAGAAACCTGGCCTCGTTTGATCGATGAAAGTGAAGGCGTATTATTTTTGGCACAAAATAGTAATGGCCAAAAGACAGTCTTTGCCACCTTTAATCTGAAGAGTTCAATATGGTTTAGAACTCTTAAAGCACAGGAATCCTTCTGTCTTCTCTGAGAGTCATTGCTATCCCTGTTCCAAATAGGGAAAATCGGGTACAGAGGCTTAATTATCTTACTTGAGGTCACAGAGCAAGTATAGAATGCAGAAGCAAAACATGCCCAGTCTTCACAATTCCCATTTTGCTGCCCCCTTCACCAAGCCTTTTCCTTTACGTGGCCTCTTGACATCAGTTTTCAAAGTCAACCAACTCCAGCCCACATATAGTAAAATGTCACATGTCTCCATGGTTTAACTCTTCTAGAAAGATCATGACATTATGAATATCCCTGAAGCTAGGACGAGAATCACGGGTTCTCTTTCTCTGTTGTCCTTAGAATGGGAACATACAGCAGTCAACCTACCAGGGAAATGCTGGGCACGATTTATCTATTGCTAACCCCTTTTTCTTTTCTCTCCCCTTCCCAGACTTCTCCAGCCAAGTCATCTGCAGGCTCTCTCTCTTCCATCCCCCCCGCAAAACTGATGGGAATCTACTACCTTGAGAGATGGGTCAGTACATATTCTGGATGAGTAGTTTTGTAAAGTTGTGTTATAAAGATGTACAACTCTGCGCATACTGAGATATAAACACGTGTATTTACTTATACATGGACACATATTCCTTTCTATTTTTCTTTTTGTCTCAATAACTGTAACATTATCTCCTCTTTGTTCTGTCCTGGGTATTCTTCATCCTTACCCAAGTCAGCTTTGAATTGTTCTGGAACAACCTAGGGAAATTTCAGGTGTCAGGAGCCTGATTGGAGTTCTTGATTTCTAGTTATCTCCAGCCTCACGGTCAAACCACCACACTACACCGCCTAGGAGAGGGGAGCAAAAATGTTCTTTCTCTCAAGTTTTCACTGGCTTGCCTTTCCTGATTTCTTTGGGAGCACCTCAGCCCTCCTGCTACCAGCGTTGGAGGAATTGTTCAGGGAACTGAAGTGGTCTGTGGGCATGTTCCTCATACTTAACCATTAATGATGACCTCATCATAGTCTCCATTCTCTGTTTTCTTTTTCTCATTTTCATAAGGAAAGAAATGATTTGTTGCTTTCTTTCCTTGCCTTCCATTCCCTGACATCATATCTCTCTGCAGTTGCCAGGGAACCAATATACATTAGAAAAGTGCATTTTGACAAAGAAAAGAAATAATTCTAAACTCTCAATGTGATGTAGGAGGAATGTGCCATCTGCAGGGTCAAGTCCACATTCCGGAACCTAGCACATGGCTCTTGTTTACTCCTCCACCCTTATCCCTTCCTGATTCCCCAGATGAAAGCCACACCAAATTACTTAAGTTTCTCAGGAAGCACCCTGTTATTTCTCATCTCCAGATCTTTCTTCACACAAGCATTTGACCTACCCTGAATGCCTCTTCCCATCTCATCTGCTTGATGATATCCTACTTATTCCTCAAGGGTGTTTTCTGTGAAGGCTTCACAAAACCACCCAAAAAGTATTCATCGTCAGTTCTTTCTGTGTGTAGTCTATCGCTCTTAAATCACTATATGGACATTTTATATATATTTTTCCTGACTATATCCTGCATTCCCAATGTCATTTTGTCTTGTTCTCTTTATGCTCAGAACCTACCACAGCTCCTGGATACACAGCAGGATTTCAGTAAATGTGGGTGAATGAATAAATGAGAGTCTATCTTCCGTTTGGACCCAAATGAAATTTAAAGATTACTTTAGGACTTTCTAATGAGATCTAGAAGTCTAGCAACTTTGCATCATCACTATTGAAGGCACGTAGGCTATTTGGTTCCATGCAGAGAAAATTAAAATAACAAAAGCAAAGATCTTATCCATTAGGAAATGTGTATAGTGCTGACACTCTGATATTTATCTTGCTCACTCCTAATTTCTTCAGATCCCTCACATCAGAGAAGTTAAGATCTTCCTTTGCGTTATCTCTGAATAAATTAAATTTCTGATTCGAGCCAATGGATGGTTTTACAAAAAGCAGGTTTTAAAAATAGGAAAATTCAGGAGTGACTTTAGAGCTGCTGGGTCCTCAGCTGCAACAGGACAGTACGTCGTTGACCTTTAAATTCAATCAAAGATCTGCAGCCCAGACTCTCACTGTTCTTCTCAGGGTGATGGGGTGAGTGTTCTGGGAGTCTTGCCAAATGCTCCATCTCTAAAGTCCAGGATAAATAGAAAGAGTAAGTGATTTTATACCATTTTAACCATTCAAATTGTTATTACACAGTAAGAGGTGATCTTTGGATTCTCTGCGACCCAGGAACTTAACCAGTACTTCTATATTTTTGTGGCCGACTCCCTTGCAACGGATCAAGGAAGAGTTAAAAGGTTTGGAAAAGACAAAAATAATTTTCCTTCTGGGATAACGGTAATTTGAGAGTGAGACACAGGTTTGACGTACTAAGCATAGCTCGTCTCCTAGTTTCTGGAATAAAGGGAAGTTTTCCAACCATGATAGAAAAGATGATAGAAAGGTCTCTTTAGAGAAATAGACTTCCTAGTGGCACTTTGCCAGACAAAGTATCTTTCCACCTCAGTTCTCAAGGGCCAGACAAATAATGCCTCCCTCGATCCCGAGACTAAGGGGTCATCAATATCCAAAGATCAAAAACACTTTATCCGTGGATCTGTCTGGCGTGTGGTCAGTGCGGCTACTAGGCAAGATGGCCCAAGTAGTCAGAAAGTCCTAAAAAGTATTTTGGTAAATGATATCAAATTCTTTCTGGAAAAGTATAGGTTATAATAAGGAAATTAATTAAGCACCAGAAATATTGTTCAGTGAGGTCATTAACCCGATATCCACGTAGCCAAACAACACGGGCTTCCATAGACAACTGAGTTCTGAGCAAATGGTCAATGAAATAGTGCAACCTCATTGAAAGAGACACAAAAAGCAATACGAGAATGGAACACAAGATTAGAAAGGCCTTCCTAGGCAAAGGAGGGCTTAGGTACTTGGCCCTCTAGGAAAGGCTGTTCACGCTGATAAGTAAGGGAATATGGGAACGTGAAACCACAAAGAGACAAAAAAAGTGAACAAGAGAAGAGCAACATCAATAAAATAGCAAGAGATAAAGCGGAGATACTTCACTTTTAAAACTTAAGTGTAAATACATAGCGAACGAGTCTTTATACACTGGTAGAGACCTGTGAACCAAAGATTTTACCAGATTCTAAGAAAAGAATTACAAGGAGTCGCGCCTGTAGATGGCCTAAGTAAACTTTAGAAAATCTATTTATAGTTCATCCTTTCTGTTAGTCTAGTTTTCTTCAATTAATCCTCTTGTGTCTACGGTGCCAAGTTACAAGTAAAGGGTCCTATTCATCTGTGAGAGTATAAACATAAAAAATTTAAAAAAATAATTCACCCAATCAGATATATGTGAGCCTGATTTTAGTGCCTTGGCAGCAATAAGTGAGACAACATCTTTCATATCAGTTACACTAGTAAAGTTCTTGCATCTGAACTAAAACCAGTGTTTCTTAACTTCGGCACTTTTGACATTTCGGCTTGGATAATTTTTGTTTTGGAGGGCTGCCCTGTGCATTGTAGGATATTTAGGAACATCTCTGGCCAATAGTGTGTGCATGGACACACACACACACATTCATACATAGTTGTGTCAACCAACAACGTCTTGGTGGGGAGGGGACAGGCAGCATAGTTGTCCCTGGTTGAGAAACACTTAGACAAACTCTAAACATAATTTGAACATTGCCAAGCAAATAATAATGATCATTGCTACTCCACATGGCAGTCATGCAGCATTTCAAGTTTAAATTCTTGGGCTTACTAATCTCTTCACATCAAATTTCCAAAGCGGTCTTTGATTTTTGCAAATGTCATTACATATTTGCATGTAGGGAGTTAATTAAAATCAAATTTAAACTGTCAATGTTGACCAAAATCCCCAAATTTCCCTGCCATGAAATGAAAGTATGTGTGGACACAAGAGAGAGAAAGAAGTACATGAACTTTTGTTCATTTGCTTGTTCTTTTTTAAAAAAATGTACGTGTGCCCTTGGAAAAAAACTCATTTCTGTTCACTTTTTAGGGCACATAACAATAGTCCCTCGTCACCGACAAATATTTCCTTCATTGTTGGAAATAATTCATACTAGCAAGAGATGGTCTGCACTCTTACAAGCACTTTGAGTGTTTGTAAAGTTGGGTTCAATCACTTATTGATTCCTTCGGGTTCTCCATATTGTTTCCCAGAGCAGTTTCAATAGGGAGAAAAAAGAAAAATACCAAAGGTACTGTCTTAATGGCAGAGTCATTTGCAGGGGTCAACTACCAGTCATGTGGTTTTGATGAAAATGGCTTGCAAAGAGGAATTCTTGCAAGAAGGCAGAATATCAGTAGTTACGTTTTGACATTCAGAAAAAAATTAAAATGTGATTATGGTTTCCTGAAAGGCCAAGTCCGTGGAGGAAGTCGCCATTCATACTCTTCCCGGATGTCTCTGACACAACCTCTTTTCCCAGAGTTTTTGAAGAACATCTGAATCTAAATGATTTCCAAGCTTATTTCAGCATCCTTATCCTGAGACTTATGCGGACTTACACGTGAGGCTATTTGTGTCTTGGATGACATGAGCAAGTAACATGGCTTCATGATGTTGAAGCCTGGAACCTTCAAGGTCCCCCTTTAATTTGAATGTCCTTGTCCACCTGACTTCTGATACATCCCACACATCACGCATTGACCAACTAATAAAACCTGCATTGTTTATTCTAGAATCTGAGGTTGATGGTACACCTGAGTCTTTGGAAATGGAGTTTGTAATGGGTCTCCTTGGCATTTGCCTGCCTTCATTCCAAATGCCTTTTGACTTGTCTTGCCCCACTTATTCTCCTTGCCTCACAAGACCCTCAGGGAAAAGCTTGACCATATTCTAGCTGTAGACTCCAACCTTTTTACTGACCACTGAGTGAGCCCACAAATCTTTACCTTTCTTTTATGAACAATAAAAACTAAAGGACCTGCTATCAATAATAAAATATACAGAAGTATGTGGTCTAGATGGATTCAAAATTATAAATCTTTAATCATCCTATTTTTACTATACTTTATGGCAGATTGTATATTCCAAGGTTAGCAGCAATATCTCCCATCCCTCATGCTCTTCTAAAATCTTGCCACTTGCCCCATCAAGAGGTCAAGTCTATGCCCTCTCTTTTTGAACGTGGGCAGCTCTTTGTGACTGCCTCATCCAACAGAACATAACAAAAGAGACACTTGGTGACTTTCATAGTCATGATTTTTATGGTCATAAAAATGCCATGCATTTCTGCCTTTTTCTCTCAGGATACTCACTCCTGGGAATCCAGCTATCCCGCTATGAAGAAGCCCAAACAGTCCAAGGAGAAGCTCATGTGAAGAGGAACTAAGGAACCTGAACCATAGCACCAGCTGAACTTCCCTGCTGACTAGCGACACCAACTGGCGAGCTAGGTGAATGAGCCATCTTGAAAGTAAATCTTCCTTTCTCCAAGGGAACCTACTCAATTGACACCATATAGAGCAGGGACACACCTGAGAAGAGGCCACATGAGCTCTCCTCAGATTGCAGATTTGTGAGCAAAACACATGATTGTTGCTTAAAGCCACAATATTCTGGGGTAGTTTGTTATGCAGCAATAGATAATGGAGACATACTTTGTTATTTCAAGAATTAGCAAGCATGTTTTAAGCATAATGAATTCTAGGAATTTCTCCAGATAAAACTCTTGAACAACTGCCAAGGTAAATATTTTAAAAAGGTGTTTATTACAAGACTGCTTACATTAAAGAAAAAAATTTAAAAATCTAAATGCCCAATAATTTGGTACTGTTTAAATAATAAATGGCACATTTGTGCAATTGTGTGACACTGGGCCATTGTTTGAAAACCTGACATTTGAAGCATACTGAGATAGAAATGTTTCAATAATGACCAAAACAGTAATTTTTAAAATGGTATGAATACAATGATTCAATTTTTGTGATGTGTGTTTGTGCATATTTATATATGGGAAAAACCTTAAAATTCATACTACAAAATATGCATCCAGGTTACCTCTGCCTGAGGGGCTAAGGAGCGATCTTTATGATTTTGTTCCCTCTCACCTGAACATTCTAACTTTTCTTATTAAACATGTAATGCTGAAATAATTGTCAAAGCCTTACAAAGAATAAATCAAAGGATTCTCTTTATAATTTTAGTGGAAGAGAAAGGACCATATCAGGCCATCTCTGCTTGTAGTTGTGCTTCCAGAAAGTGAATTACTGTCACATATTTAAACACATACCATGGCAAGCTGTGTCATGACAGGATTCCTCTCTGATTCCTGATTCCTTTTGTCCATGCCCTTATTTGATTTTCCAGTCTGCAGATCAGGAGGCTACAGATTTCTCTTCTTTCCAGAGTAGCGCCGGGAGGCCAGGGGCTCACACGCAAGCATAGAAACTTCTGTGTGTGAAGGGTTAGGGCTGCCAGCAACAGCAGCAGCAACGACACCAGCATCTAGTGTGATTTTTTAAAAATCTCTGTCACTATGGGGAGAGGGATTCAAGTGAATCACTTTGTGTGGCAGGAAAGGTTAATTCCTTGAGTCTGAAAGGGCGAGTGTGGGGGAAGCCCTAGACCCTGGGCAAAGAGAATAAGAAATTGGTCCCCCAAATGAGGCAACTTTGCCCACCCAATCTAAAACGTTCAAAACCAACTCTCAGAAGGAGGTTTTCTCACTTAATTATATACACTCTGCCTTGTCAAAAAGCCCTCGTTTCCTTTTCTTCTGTCTTCAAACAGGACACTCAAAACTGTGTGCCATGCCTTCCCCCGGTCACACTGAGGGCTCGTATTATTAATGCATCAGCACTTCACACATCTGGGCTTTGAACAGGTGTGTGTGGTGGGGTAGGGGTGGGGCGAGAGGGATGTTCTACCACCAGTCCTGTCACCTGAACTTGAAACTCACACTCTTCAAGAAAAGGACGTCAGCTGCATAATTTAAGTGCCTGTCACCGAAGTGGCACTTCATTCACTTTGAAATAAAAGGAAAAAATGGCTGCCATACTTCCTCTGTCCTCTCCCCTTTTCCTCCTTGCAAAAGAGACTTTCTATTGACGTTATTTGCTGTAGAACACAACGAAGTTTCATTTTCCTTTTCCTACGTGGGCTGCACTTGAGCTGAAGCGGTCTGATCTGGTGTCGCAGCCCAGCCTTGGAGACCCCACACACTGGGTCTGGAAATAAAGTTGGCTCCAAGTACCTGCTGCGCGTCACCATGGAGTGAAAGGGAGGGGCTGAGGGTTACATACAGTGCATGACCCGGGGGGGTAGGTTACCTGCCCAGGTGATCATCACAGCAGAAGGCAAAAACGCAACATCCTGAAGAAGCTAATCCAGGTTTCCCAACCACATGAGGGAGTCCAGCATCTCTCTCTATTTAGAGAGGCCCAGGCAGGAGAGAAGATCAGAGAACAGCACTTGTGAATTGCTTATTGACTTTAAAGTGGCCTAAGGAATTCCCAAGTAGCCGGCAGGCAATACACCAATTTTGCAAGGAAGTTTTGGAATGCTCCAGGCTTGGGTAATTTAGTCTTGCTCTACCATTTACTGACATGCAGGTATGGGCTAGATACTTCATTAATTCTTACCTCGTGTATGTGTCAACTGGACCCGGCCAGCAGGTGCCCAGACATTTGCTCCAACGTTATTCTGGGTGTGTCTGTGAGGGTGTTTCTGATGAGATTAACATTTGAACCAGCTAGTTGATTGAGTAAAGCAGATTGCTCTCCCTAATCCGAGTGGGCATCACTCAATCAGTCGAAGGCCTGAAAAGAACTAAAAGGCTGTGTAGGAAGCAGCTCCTCCTGCCTGGCGGGTGAGCTGTGACATTGGATTTTTCCTCTTCCAGACCCAACTTACACCATGGGCTCTCCCGGTCTCAGGCCTTCAGACTTGGATTGAAACTATACCATCAGCTCTCCCAGGTCTCCAGAATGGCTTGCAGACTGTAGATCTTGGGACTTTTCAACCTCCATAAGCGTGTGAGCCAATTCTTCAATAGAGAAAGAGAGAGAGATGATAGATAGATTCTGTTTCTCTGGAGAACGCTGACTATAGCTTGGTTCTCAGCTGTAATACGGGGGTAATGCCTCTCTACTGAGGCCTCTGCAAGTGCAGTAAATGAAATGCAGTCTATGTGGCCTGGTACAGAGCAGGGCACAAACATAAAGTTTGCTTGTAGGTTCTCCTCTTTTTAGTAAGTCAACACTTCAAAAAATGTTTATGCCGAGTTCACTAGGTATATATCACAGTCCATGAACTCAGGTATATAGTAAACATCACTTTATTTCCTTTATAGCAACTTGATTCAGACCCCGGGCACACATCCCACCAGACTAAAGGCAAATTCTTGGTCAGTATTCTCAGTCTCCTTGGAGGGAAAGAAATCTAGGATGGTTGTGGCGTCCAGAAAACAGGAACAGGTAACATCTAATCTCTAGTCATAGCTGACCTTCATGTCGGCCAAGTTGTTCTCTGAGGTCCAGATGCACCTGTTTCAGTGCCATGTACAGTTCCCTGGGATCTGGGTGGAGACTCGATGCCCTGGTGCCCAGGGCTCTGTCAGCCTAGTCACCCCACTCTTCCCTTCACAGCATCCATAATCCTGAGGACTCCATCCCAGAGGTGAGCTATCCATAGGAAACTCCTCATATCCATATGATATTTCACTTGATTTGGGAAAATATAAAACATATTCATCTACAGTTTAGCTAAGTAAGGGTTACAGAGTAGAAAAGCACATCAGACCTCTTGAAGAAGGGAAGAAGGAATAATTTCTATTATCATCTTGTGTCTTTGGAAAACTTAACTCTTGGAGCACACTCTTAGCAAAAGTCTGGAGTGGAAACAGAATATACTCACTTTTAGAGGAAAGAACAAATAGTATTTTGTAATCCTAGCCACAGAGCAACGGCATTGAGAATGTATATTCATAGTTTTGAACTTTACCCTACTTTGAACTTTATCCTATTGTGCATCCAAAAAGTCAGAGGTGTGCTCATGCAGGCGAGGATAGCTGTGATGAAAGCACAAAGAAGAAAACTGGGGAAAAAAACTCATCTTTTTAAAAAAATTAAACCTTTAAAATACTGAACAAACAAAAACAAAAAACAAGCAGACTATAAGACCAGAGATCACCAATGATGTTTCAGCATTTTAAAAGAAAACACTTGAGGAGAACCAGATTGTAAAACCCCTCCAGGGTGTCACGCGCAGCATGCTAGCAACTTCAGCTCAATTCGATGCCTACGATCGGCAAACTTTGGCAAAATTTCAGATGACACAGAGTTGGCCAAGATGACAGGTGACGGAATCAAAGTTCAAACCCATCTTGTCAGGATGAAATGTTTTTTTCTTTCTTTTTTTTTCTAAGTAGTCCTAAGTTCCACTGCCACCTAAATTCCCACAAAAGCAAGTTTCTAAAAGTAAAAATATATATTACATTAATAATTTTCAAATACTCTAAACCTGAATTGGGGTTTCAAAAATCAGCTGCTCCCATACACCATGTTTAGCTGCCTTTCTTAACAACAAGAAAAAGAGCGATTTGGATTCATAACAATAATATGAAGCAATATAGTCAGTTTAAACAGCTAGAGGGAAAGGGTAAATATTATCTTACGTTAAGGAAATGTAGTGTATGGATCATGGAAGCACCGACAGAAATCGCTAAGCATACACCAGTCACATCTTACCTGAAATGGCCTGCTCAGTTGTCAACGCCAGACCTTAAGACTAACGTAGACAAGTATAGAAGCTCACCGTGGCAAGAACTGCTTAGCTGTTGACTCAGCACTGCTGTGGGAATAAGCAATCATTTTCTTCAGTCCTCGCCTCCACCCACCCAAGAGTCAAGCATCCTAGGAGAGAACAACTCATTGACTGAGCTGACATCCCTTTACCAACCCTTTGGTGGGCCTGACTGGTAACAGGCAGGATCTAGCAAAAAAAAAAAAAAAAAAAAAAGAGTCAATAAAACCTCCTTTAACTTCTGTACTAAAAGTGCACACTCCTAGGTTTGCTGTGTTGCCAGTGCAGCTCACATGATAGAAAAGAGAGAACTTCTCAAAAAGAAATTGGAAAAACAGATGCTGAGTAATCAAAATAGATGTTGTTAATAATTTTAACGAGGACCATTTAGGTTAGTATAGGAAAAATGAATTAGTAGTTGACTTACTTGTAGGTTAGCTATTTGTCATTCCCTACAGTGGATAGAATGACTTTGGGAAATGGTAGACTGCCCAAACTCTGATTTTGCTGTTTCATTTTGAGTCATATGTTTGACCAAAATCCATGAGTAGTGGGGAAATCTCGGCTTGAGCACCTAAGCTAGGTTCCCCCTCAGAAACGGCTACAGCGGACGGGCCCACTAACAAGCCTCATGGGGAATGATTCATCCTACCGGAAGAGAGGGTCAACTGACACAGGACAGCAGGCCAGAAACATAGGTGAAAGGCAACTTTGAGCAAAGCACAATATCTGTCACTAACGTTGCCCTCCAGGCCAGCTCAGCCCCCATGGGCTCAGGCCCGAATCTTAGTAGAAAAAGCTGCAATAATGTATAAAAATGTAAGAGAGCACCTTCTGGCTAAGATGACATTATAAGTTCACAGTCTAAGCTTCTCCCTTCCCACCATGCTTAGCTCCAAACAAAGCAATGAAAGATGACATTTTTCTTTAAAAGAAAGTCTAAAATACATAGCCGTATCTTTGAGGAGGAAAAAGTAAACTACAACAGAAAGCTGTAAGTGAGGCTGACGCTGCAGACCCTCTGGGCTCTAGGTCTGAAGTCTGTTGGAGGCTGATAAGAGTTGGAATAAAACCCTCTCCACTCTGCACACCACCAGGGACCTAAGCTGGTCTCTCTGCTTGAAATCAACAGCTGTAGTGGGACTGCCTTGTCATGAAAAGAGGCTGAAAATGTTTAGCTGAGCCTATTGTGCTGTCCTGAGCTATGCTCCGTAGAGCACAGCTGTATAACCAAGACGGGTAGGGGAAGTTGAGGCAAATACAGCCTCTCAGTCGTGATCTGGGCCCACCCACGTCCTGATTCAGTGACTGTGTGAAGACGAGAGTTAACATAGCAGGTTTGAAGCCGTCAGCTTTAGAAGGGCCTACTCGCAAGGCTGGCCCGTGCAAATTTGGCATTCAAACCATTCCCTAACTGATAAGGGAGGCTTACTCTACCTAGACTGTCCAAACAGCGTGAT
This sequence comes from Equus quagga, assembly GCF_021613505.1. Lineage (NCBI taxonomy): Eukaryota > Metazoa > Chordata > Mammalia > Perissodactyla > Equidae > Equus > Equus quagga. The sequence continues at coordinate 125,358,463 of NC_060272.1, forward strand.
TTATGGTTAATATCTGCTTTCCTTCTAGGAGTCTGGAACTTTGGTCCCCACTAAGCAGAAGCTGCCTATGTAATCAGCCCCCAAAAGAGTCTTGAACTCTGGTTCTCTAATAGGCTCTCCTGAGCAGAAAGGTTATACACATCCTTATACATTTTTTGCTGCTGAAAAAAACACATTTGGTATGTCTCCTCATGGGAAGGAGAGAGTAGAAGGAAGCCCGTGCATAGATTTCTCCAGAATCCACTTGTGTCTTTTTCCCTTGATGATCCTGTCATATACCCTTTCACTGCAACAGACCTTAGTCATAAATCCAACTGTGTGCTGAGTTTCATGAGCGCTTCTAAAGCATCTCCAAATGCGTGTGGCCTTGAGCATCCCCACAGCAGTGCTGGCCATGGGACTCACCAGCACAACTCTGCCTCACTGAAATGTGGCTACAGTATTATTTTGGAGAAAAGGAAGGCAGGGAATGATGAAATCCTGGTGCCTGAGTGACTACGCATTTACCCAGGGTACAAAAGAACAACTGAACTGCTCTCTGTTGTGAGAGCTCAACGTTATCTACGGAATTTGAAAATAGATTCAAGCCCAGGAGACTTGGCTCCTTGGATCCCATGGCTTCGTTTGGCCGTGGGAGCTAAACCAAAGAGGAAAGGGAAGCTCAGGGCATGCCTTTGCTGTCTGTGCTCTCCACCTGGTTGGAGGAGAAAGAGTTCAAATATTCCCAAAGGTGGGCTTTGAATGGGCCAAAGACAATAAATATCAGCTCGTTAGTTGCTCTCTCCTTCAGGCAGAAAAGAAAGGGGGGGGGGGGGGGGGCGGGAAGAGGACCACTCAAGCCTTCTCTGCAGCCTACCGATCTCTCGGTAACAATCATTTTAATCCTGTAAATACTAAATTTACTGCTAGGGCTTGGAGCAGAACTTGCAACAGAAAGAAAAAAATTTTAAGCGGCTTGGTGTTTTGTGGCTATTTCATCTACACATGATTAAAATTTATTTTAAAATTATCGTATGTTTATAATTTCATAAATGCTAAAGAGAGATCATCACAATCAGGGAAAGCTGCAAGGAAAAACATGTGAGAGGGACGCAACTCCCTGGCTTTTTGCCTTGGGTGGGCGAATTGAAATTTAAACTCTGAGTAAAATAGAGGCATTCTCCAGATGGAAATATACCTTTTTTTCTTTAGTTTTAAAAAGCAGTTTTTAGATTGCTAATGAGCTCTTGTTGAAATCAAATGCCTGACCCTTAAAGGCTGATGATTTTTCCCGCCTAATGTGCATATTTTAGAGTGGGTCAACTTGGGCTTGGAGACAAGGCCAAAAGAACTTAGGAAAGTCTTGTTACTTGGAGTGTGAACGCAGCTGTCTGGCCCTGCAATGTCTTGGGTTTGCTACCGCAAGAGAAAATTTCTTGCTGGCATTTTGGGAATCTTGAATCCAGGATCCTAATTGCCTGGACCTGACTCTAAACTGAAATCTCATACTGTCTGCGATGGGAATGCGTTAGCCTTCCTGCTAGCTGTGCTGAACTGAAATCAGATGAGGTCTCTCACTCAGTGAGCAGGACTCAGACTCTGGGACTGCTGCAGGTTTAGAAGGTCCCTCAGTGGGGCTGTTAACTGTCAAATCCTCGTGGAAGCTGCCTGGCCTGTCTGGGTTACATACAGATGCCCGTGGAAAAGGATTTGTTCTCTGACGCAGCCATGTGAAATTGAGCTGATTGGCTCTATACTGCTGATACAGAGACATTGTATCAGCATTTGCATTTGTAGCTTGTGGATCCTGCCAAAAGCTACAGGTTGAGGGAGCCACATTGCCACTTGAGGAAGCTACCAAGCTTTCTAAGACTGATCTTTTTGGTTAATAGGATTTGTTTTAACCGGATAAATCTAGGACTTCTGGAGGGCATGACTGCAGTCAGTACTAAAGGTTGGTCCCTGCATCATGGGGTCCTAGTGATAATAATTTTGTGTAAAGATGCCTTAGATAAGAGTGAAGGGGGTAGACTGCATAGAAACGAGCTAATACAGCAGGCCTGAAGTTGTTATCTTTTGAAAGGCCTGCTTGCAAGGTTGGCCCTGAGCTGGCTCTGGGAACTTGGTGCTCCAACAGTTCCTTTACTGATAAGGGAGTCTCACTGTGTCTACACCATTCATAGAAACAGTGCAATTTATAGTGAACATCTGCTTTTCTTCTGGGAGTGGGGAATTTGGGTACATGCTAGGCAGAGGGTGCCTATGAGATCAGCCTGGAATAAAAACCTTGGGCAGTATAGTGGGTTAAATAGCGACTCCAAAAAATTCACATTCAAGTCCCAATCCCTGGAACCTGTAAATGTGATTTATTTGGGGGAAAAAAAAGGGTCTTTACAGATGGAATTAAGTTAAACATCTTGAGATGAGATCATCCTAGATTTATGGTGGGCCCTAAACCCAATGGCAAATGTTATTATAAAAGAAAGACAGGGAAATATTTGACAAAGAGACAGAAAGAAGACAACCACATGAAGACGGAGGCAGAGATTAGAGTGATGTGTCTACAAGCCAAGGAACACTAAGGTTTCCTGGCAGCATCCAGAAGCTAGGAGAGAAGTATGGCATGGCTTCTTCCGCAGAGCCTCCATAAGAGAGCAACCCTGCCAGCACCTTAATTTCAGGTTTCTAGTCTACAGAACTGTCAGAGAATACACTTCTGTTGTCTTAAGGCATCAAGTTGTGTCACTTGTTATGGCGACCTTAGGAGATGACTACAGGCACTGAGTCTAAACTGGGCTTCCCTGGACAGAAATATTACACACATCTTTCTGCATTTTCTTTACTCTGAAGAAAAGAACATGTTAGGTGTTTCTCTTCATGGAAGAGAGAGGGTATAAGGAAGTCTGTGCACATATTTCTCTAGACTCCTCCTGTGTCTTTGTCCCTCACTGATCCTGTCATATATCCTTTGGCTATAATAAACCTTAGCCCTAAGTACAACTATATGCTGAGTCCCATGAGAACTTTTAGCAAATCACTGAATATGTGAGTGGGTATTGAGGACCCACAAAATAGACTGTATATGTAATGTGCTCAATATCCAATAGAACACAAGCTCTAACCCATTAGTATAAGACCTAATGGTGAGCTGGAGACCCCAAGCTACCCAATGGGGGAAAACAAAAATCTCTATTCAGGGCAAGGTTAGTACAGAGAGAAAGAGAAAACACGAACTCAAAGAAAACCTGCAAATAAAGGTCCAAAACACATGAGAAAGTTAATGCTGAGAGAGTGCCTAGAAGATCAGCAATAGGCTATTAACTCCCTTCCCTTCCCTACCAAAGGAAAGTAATGGAGCAACTACAAAATAATTTTAAAATAAGATTTTATGTTTGTAAAGACATAAAAGAAAGAATAAATTCATTAAGAACAAGACATAATGAAACAAAAATGGAAAAAAGGGAAAAATAAAACAAATGTATATTTAAAAAAAGAACCAATCAGAAATGCTAAAATGATAGAGTTACTGGAATTTAAAAATTCTGATGAAATAAATGCCAGAGGTAATTAGAGAGAGGATAAGTGAATTAGAAGACAGTACACAAAGGAAATCAACTCAAATGCTGAATAGTAAAATACAGACATTAAAAATATGAATGAGAAGATAAGATGTGGGGTAAATTAAAAGAATCCAACATGAATCTACATATATTGAATGAGAGCTCAAGAAGAAAAGAACAAAAGGAATGGCAGAGAAATAATATTGACAGATTAAAAGTCTGTGATCTGACCAGATAAATCTTCACTAACATATCTAGTGATAACATTAAGGATAAGTTAAGAAAATCTTAAATACTATTGGGGAAAAAAACCCTCCAAACTAATGACAACTGCACTAAAGTAGACTTCTAATCAGTAACTATAGACAGTAAAAGACAATGGAGTAACATTTTCAATGTGCCAAGAGAAAATAACTGTTTACCAAGAATTCTACATGCAGTTAAAACTCTTATTCAAAAAGTTAGATATTTTTATATACACAAAAATTAAGGGAGTTTCTACAGAGTCCCTTGCTTAAAAACTACTAAAGGAAGTACTTGAGAAAAAAAAAAAGAGAGTCCAGAGGGGAAAAGGGAGATGAACAAAATATGGAGTACACAAAATTAGTATAATATGTTGTTAAAATTAGTTAACTTTAACTATTAAAAATGATACATTTTTGTGTTAAAATAAAGTGATACTAAAACTCTAGAGAACAACAAAGAGTAAGTGGGGATTATTCCATCACTATGTAAATTATGCTGAAGATCTTGTATTATGGAGAGGAAGGACATTGAATAACTTTGCATACTGTTGGAAAAATATATAGTCAAGCATGTGTGTTGAACATTTCACAAAAATATGCCCTAGGAATATATGTCATACATAAGACAAATATATATATATAATACAGATAAATGTACTATGTATTGAATATGTATAATGTACATATATTTAATGTACATATGTAATACAATGTATTGTACATTAAGTACATATAATGTACATGTGTAATTTAATAAATGTATAATAAAATCCATAGATTCAAACCAAAAAAAAAAAACCCAAAAAGAAATGGAAAAAACATTTTAATCCAAACAAGGCAGAAAAGTACAATAAAATAATCAATTAAAAAGATTGATTTAAAAGATTATAAGAAAATAATAGAAACAACTCAATACATCAGTAATATCAAAAATAAGTGAAAATAAACTCACCAGTTAATAACAGATATTCTTGGATTTTATTTTTAAGGACAGATAACAAGAAATTATATTAGACAAAATAGAATTTAAAGAGAGAAATCATTAATATATATCAAGCAAGACTTTACATAATAATAAAATCTTTTTCAAAAAGATATAAAATTGTGAAATAATGTACCTAACAATATATCCCTAAATATATAGTATAATAAATGCCATATGAATGTATGCCATAGGTAATATATATTTAATACAAATAAATGTATTATGTATTATACATAATATATTTATATACATGTATATGTATACATAATATATATAAATCATTGTATATATGTATATACATACATAGTATATATAATGTATTTATGTAATTATGTTATGTATTACATAATGTATTTATATATTATAAAAAGAAAACGACAAAACAATCATAATAGGAGATTTTAATGTATCTACTGTAGAAACTGATATAATATACAGAACTGATATATAATGTAGAACATTTTTAAAAATATAATTAACAAGCTTGTTCTAAGAATGACACATAGAACTCTACACTCAATAATTAAAGATAATACATTCATTTCCAGCACACATAAAAATTCACTATGTACTAGTTCATAAGGAAATTCTCAATGAATGTTAAGGAATTAATATCTTACTACAGTCCCTGACCATAACACAACTTTTAAAGTTATTTTTTTAGATAACTAATCTATGTTTAGGAATTTAAAAACACACTTCTAAACTACTTCTAGGCAAAGACCGCAATTCCCAAACGTTTAAAATTAAGTGATAATGAAAGAACCACATATCAAGATTTGCATAATCAGGCAAAAGTAGTAGTTAGAATTAAATTTATCATCTTAAATTGTTTACAAAAGAAAAGATTAAAATTCAATTAAATGTTCAATTCAACAAGCTAAAAAAGGAACAGAATAAAACGAAAGTATTCTACGAAAATGCTAATAAAATAGACAAATAGTAAGCTGATCACACAAAACAGCAGAAAACAAACAAAAAAGATGCTACAGGTAGCATATATCAATAATATGAGGACCAAAGAGGGAGCATAACTAAAGACAGAGTATAGATTTTTAAAAGCACTTGATAAATACTAGGAATGACTTTATGGCAATAAATTCTCTAGAAAAAATATAACATAAAAATTGACTCAGAAAGAAACTGAAAAGCTGAAGAAAACAATAGCCATTAAAATGATTGAATCAAGAGTCAAAAATCACTCCACCCCCAAAAATAATAGACTCATATACTTTTGCAAATGACTATGACCAAACTTTTATGGTACAGGTTATTCCTATCCCAGAATAATCTGTATTCTGGAAAATAATATAAGACGGAAATTTCCCAAATTATTTTTATTAGGCTAAATAACCTTGAGACCAAAACAGGATAAGACTAGCACAAGCCTAGACAAAGCTTACTTATGAAAAGATGGAAAAATCTTAAATGCTAGCAAATCAATGGGGTTATGGGTTGAACTGTGTTCCCTGAAAAGATAGGTTGAAGTCTTAGTCCCAGGGTCTTAGATGTGAACTTATTTGGAAACAAGGTTGTTTGTAGATGTAATTAGTTAAGATGAGGTCATACTGGAGTAGGGTGGGTCCTTAGCCCAATATGACTGATATCTTTATAAGAAGACGATGTGAAGACAGGAGGAGAAAATGCCACGTGATGATGGGGACAGAGATTGGAGTTACACAGCTGCAAACCAAGGAGTGCCAAAGATTGCCAACCACCTGAGAAGCTAAGAGAAAGGCATGGAGCAGACGCCACTCCCCTAGAGCCTTCCAAAAAGCATGGCCCTGCCATGTACCTGCATTTCAGACTTCTAGTCTCCAAAACTGTAAGACAATAAATTTCTGTTGTTTTAAGCTCCCTGGGTTGTGGTGCTTTGTTAGAGCAGCCCTAGGAAACCAACACAAATTGCAGAACAGGAAGAGAAAGGATTTGATAAATCTGGGTGATAAGAATACAGAACTGGTTCATGTTACAGGATTTTCTATACTTTTATGTTTGAGATAGCTCATAATGTTTTTTAAAAAGCCCTCCGGATAACACACAATGAGAGCACAAGTCACCAGTGTTTGGAGTGGGAGGCTGAAGGATGCTGTCCCTACTTGGGGCTACTCTAGGAACTCAGAAAGGAAATAGTAACCTGAGCCATGAGCCAGACCCACAAGATGTGGAATGAGAGAAGCAGGTGAGGGCCTGATTCAATGGGATTCAAGGGCAAAGACAGATACATTAGTTATCGATTGCTACATAATGCCGGAGAAAAAACAACCAGCCGGAGAAAAAACAACCACAAAATACAGTGGTTTGAAACAATTAGCACTTATTTAGCTCAAGAGTCAAGTGGGTTGACTAAGTACTTCTTCTTGACCGGGCCAGACCTGGCTGATTTTAGCTGGGCTCACTCGAGCAGTCTGAGTTCTGGGATCTTGAGCGAGCCCCCAGAATGGCCTCAGCTATGATGATTTGGCTTTCTTCCACCTGGCCTCTAATCCTCCAGGAAACTAGCCTGAACATGTTCTCATGGCAAAGGCAGAAGAGCAAGAGAAGAATCAAAAACATCCAAGTGTTTTGCAAGCCCCATTGGCCAAAGCAAGACACATGGCCAACCCCAGAGGCAGAGTGAAAAGAGCCTACAAAGTATAGGGTAAAGGACAGAGAGTCGTTAAATGAGGTCATCAATGTAATCAATCCACCACAACTGATAGTAATGATTGAAAAATTGAAAAAATATAATCAGGATCACCTAGAGATACCCTCAGGAACTTCCTGAGTTTGGAGAAATGTAGAAACAAGATTCCTGCGGAATGTGAGGGGCAATCAAGGGTGGGCAGAATCAGAGAAAGATTGATCCTCATTATTGCAATTCTACTGTCCAGATGACTCTGGATACACTAGGGACACTTCCACGATTGAGCCCTACAAAAATGGAGGCCTAGACATCTTCCTTCCCAGTATTAGGTCATAATCTTCCCCAAAGGTAACTCCCAGAAATTAAGCATTTACAGCAAAAATCACCATCAATGCTTCTAGGCAATGGCTGATACACAGTGAGAAAAAGTTCAAATGTGCTCATCTAGTGATTCATTTTTTCCCTTTTTGTCCACTACTGTGACTCTTCTGCCAAATGTCAAAAACCAGCACACACAGAAAGTCTCCCTCATGACACTCCAATGAAAAGTCTGGCTGGCAATTCATTAAAAAAAAAAAAAAAAGACAAATTAATATCAAACTCAGAGTGTCACCAAGCCTTGTTTACATTTCCACAGGGGATATGGGTGACAATTATTATTTTAATTAATGACAATATTCAAAAAATAACTCAATCTGTCTCCAAGAAATCTCTGTAAGAACTTTCTCCATCCAACATGTCCCTTCTTTATAGGAAAAGAAATCTGGCTTCTTGCTCTCAGATCCATAATTTGACCTACTGCAATTCCAGGTGAGAGAAACATTCTAATTGAGAGGCAGCGTCGGTAGCTCATTTGTTATAGAGGTAGAACAATCCAGAACAATTTTGCTGTGAAATTTTCCAGGGAATTATAGAACTAGGAATTCTACACAAATTACCTACTGAGAACTATTTACTCAGTGACCTGCATTTGGTATTTGGTGGGAGTGGTGCAGAGAGACAAAGACAAAAGAAATCTACTTTTATTGAGAGCTTGGACTCCCATCTAAAGATTGAGACTAGCCTAGACCCCATTCTTGTCCCTTTGTCCACACCCATTCTATCTCTTGGAAGTGGCTGATTTATTCTGTACCACATGTGTGGACTTCCTGGGAAAACAGACGTGATCAGCCTTCATTATTTAAGCCAGACTCTCTATTAAATGCATGAAATAAAACACACTGATTTTCTTACATTGTGTCTCCATCTTATACTTTTAGGGACAAAAATTGGCAAGAGTTAATGGTAACCAACAACATTTATTGAGCAACTAATATGAGTCCTGCTCTTACTGACCAATTAGGACCAATATAACTACAGTGGTAAATAAATCTCTATGATGCAGTTAATTTCCAGCTCCTCCATGATAGCTAATCTCTGTCTCCTATTGTATTATAGACTTTTGAGGGCTTGCATCCATTATGATCCATCCAATGGAATAAAAGATCTGCTTATTCATATAGGTTGTCTTGCTTTGCAAACAGATCAATAATGTGGGATATTTTGGGAGGTTTGATTTACATCAAGCACACAAATCTTAAGTGTACAGCTCAATTGATTTTTACATGTAAGCAGACACATATAGAACTACCCATATCAAGATATAAAAAATTTTCAGTATCGCAGAAGGCATCCTTATACCCCTGTCCTATTAATATTCCCCAAGAGTAAATACTACTCTGACCTCTGTCACTGTAGATTAGTTCCATGTAATTTGGGATCTTTTATATATCATTCATGTCTCTACTTAACATGTTCAATCTTTCTTCTTGAGCATATGGAATATGGCTATAATAACTCTTCATTTCTTTGTCTACTAAGTCTATCATCTGCGTCATTCCTGAATCAGTTTCAAGTGATTGACTTTTCTCCTCACCATGGGTTACATTTTTCTGCTTCTTTGCATGTCTGATGGTTTTTCATCAGACGCCAGATATTCTGAATTTTACCTTGTTGGGTGCTGGCCATTTTTGTTTTCCTGTAAGCACACTTGAGCTTTGTTCTGGAACATGGTGAAGTTACTTGTAAACAGTTTATTTGGAATCTTGCCATTAAGCTTTATTAGGTGGGACCATAGTGGTGCTTACTCTAGAGCTAGTTTTTCTCAACTCTGAGTTCTGAGTTAGTACTCTACCCAAAGCCCTGTGAATTATGAGGTTTTGTATTCTGGGTGGTGGGAACAGGAACCATTCTGGTCCTAAGTGAGCTCCAAGGATTGTTCCCACTAATCCTTTCGGATGGGTCATTCCTATGTGCAAGAGCTGACTACTACTAAACTAAAGACTCAAAGGGGACCCTCTGCAGATCCATGGATTTCTTTCTTTGCCCGCCTCTCTTCTCCTCCTCATACTTGGCCTGAGAACTATAGCCCCCATCATATCTCGGATTCTCAGCTCCATCTGCTCAACAAGGGAGACTGCCGGGCTTCACCTGTGTTCGCCCTCCCAGTGCTGCAACCCAGAAACTCTCCTAGAAGAGGCTGGGGGCTTCACCTACTTTCTTCCCCATCTCTCAAAGATCATGGTCCTTTGTTGTTTGCTGTTTAATGTCTTGAAAACCGTTGTTTCATATATTTTATATGGATTTTAGTTGTTGCAGGCAGGAGAGTAAATGTAGTCACTTTATTCCATCTTGTCCAAAAGTGGAAGTGCTCATTTTGCCTCTTATTGAACTTCGCTTACATGCAATAATACTGTATGTTTTCATCTGTGTCTGACTTTATTGGCGCAACATTGCGTCTGATCCATCCTTGTTGTTGCACGTATCAGTAGTTTGTTTTTTTGTTTGTTTTATTTTGTTTTGCTCTTTAGTATTTCTACCAATAATATTTTATAATCAGTATTGAAATTAATAATTATCCCCAAGGCGTTTTATAAGAATGATGTTAGTCATAGCCTTGGTGCTCAGAAATCATGGATTTAAACTCTAAGTTAGACATTTGTTAGCTATGTGCCCTTGAACGTGTCACTTAGCCTCCCTACACTTGGACCAAAACTAATGATTCGGTTCAAGTGCTTTATAAATTATAAAGTGCTCTAGAAATGTAAAGTGATTTTAACATATAGAATCAATGTTTCCTAGAGTGTTTTTACAACAAAGCAAGAATTTGGTATCTACCCTGTCCAAATAATTATGATTCTCAGAAAAGCCTTCAACAAGTGACAGGTGGAAATAAGTACTTTCCAAATACACAGTACTAGGAAACTCACTAAGGAAGACAATGATCACAATGTCTTAGTGACCGTGCAGTAGCCCAGATATTATTACTCAGCTATCATGCCATTAGGAGATTTAACTTGCCCCACCAAATCAACCAGGGTAAAAAACATTTTTCTAGGTAGTGGATACCTTTTAAACTCAGAGGCATATTGAGTAGACACCAGCAGATTGGTTTTTGGCAATAGGATTGGGCTTCAAAGGGCACCAAACATACAGTTTATGCATTTTCCTTTTTGGGTATAACTTTCATTGTATTAATGAGGTAAGAAATTCTATTTATATAAAAGATAAGTATGTTCTGATAATATGGTTATAATGACACCGAGCTCGGTAAAGATAAATACAGCACAGGAATCTATTCCGCAAATACAAATTCAATTTTTTTCCATGCTTTGAGTTTTTCTTAATTTAAGTGCCTGAAGATTAATTATTCCAATATCAGATAACATACTTTCATCAGTTCAAGAACAAACTACTCCCATATCAAACAAGTGTTTTGAGAGAATTTCGCTTGATTCAAGGTATTTTGTGAAAATAAACATAACTACGGCTTAGCTTTTCTTGTCAATGAGGACCCCTCAGAATTTTAAAAGGCATTCGTCTTCCAAAAGAGACCTCCTGTTCATCAACCAGTCAGCAATTCCAGCTGGCAGCCAGTGTGGATGAGCTGAGTGATAGCCTTTGTATTTAATTAATTAATTAACTTATTTATTTGGAGAGTGGTGGTTGATTTATTTATTTATTTAGATATATTTATTTATTTAGAGAGTGGTGGTGGACAATGGAGTCGGACTGCTTCTGCCACTTGTCAGCTAAGTGACGTTGGGAAAGTTATTCACTTTCTGAGTTTGTTTTCCATCTGTTGCAGCAGTGGCCTTGTATACTAACAAGAAGTGTAAAATTCTGCATAGGAGGCTTTTGGTACCATGCCTGGCACACAGTGCTCAACATTAGCTGTGACTGCTATCATTAGTAAACTTGCTAGGCATCTCCATGGGTGCTCCTTTCAGAACTTCTGCCCAACTACTGTGGCTAAGAAAGGGATCTTGCTGATTCCCAGGTAACCCCAGCTGTTTAGCCACACGTCCAACATACACTGAAAGGCTCCTCAGAATGGCAATCTTCCTTTGAACAAAATATTCCCAGTTCTGAACTTTGCATATTTCTGTGTGGCTTCTTCTGCATCCTACTTGTCTTGTCTTGTTTAACGTTTCCCCAGCATTCTCATACTGTAATAATTTGGGAGAGCAAATCCTGGAACCCAACTGCCTGAGTTTGGTCTATACCTACCACTCACCAGCTATGGGACTAGAATAAGTTAGCTACTTGCCCTCTCCAACCCTGTTTTCCCATCTGTAAAATGGGGATAATAAAAGTACTGTGTTATGTTACTGTGAAGACAAAGACTTTGCAAGTAGTAGGGACTTAGCACAAAATGACGCTCAGTAGACACTCCTTAAATATTATCTTCTATTAATAGATAAATAGTTAAGACCTTATAGTATGACCCAGACAGAATTCTTTCTAGGTGGTCTATTAATTGCTGACAACAGGCAAATCTCCTGCTCCAAGGTAGTAGAAACAGAAGTTCATTCACCAAGAAAAGGTGGCTTAAAGAGTAAGTTGCTCTTCGTTACATCTCACCTATCAAAACATCCTGGTCCTCTTGGTCCTATTTTGAAGACATTATCCTTCTACTAATGATGGCTTCTATCAGGTATATGTAGATATTATTTTAGATATATGGACATACATATCTAGGTGTATCTAAAGATCTACATGGTGGTGGAGATGGGAAAATTGTAACACGTCAATTAAATGAACAGAGTCTGTCCTGGAATGGTGCCTGTCCCTATAAAAGATTAACTACTTCAAACCTAAAAGCTCAGCTGGAAACAGTCCTAGGGCCAGCCTTACTCTGTTGAGGTATAGAGATCACTCACAACAATCTTCCTAGCATCAGCTTTGAGGAAAAGTGGATGCCGTTAACTATCCAAACCAACATAGAAAAATTGCAGGACCTGATTGTGAGCATTCTGCTGAAGTTCCATCCACAGAGTCTTCCCAGGAAATTAGGAACTGCTTTGGTATTTTAAAGTTAGCTTTGTCAGAGGGTACGGAGGAACCTCCTCTGGTGTCCTCTGGCCCTGGTGATTAGCATCTCATTAATCTTTGTTCTTATCCCCTAGATGCATTCTTCTCTTCTAGAATGGTCAGCTGGGCATCCTTGGTCTTAGAGAGATCCAGAGTACCCTGAAGGGTGAATATGATGCTGGTCACCATCCACAGACCCTGTGTGGATCAGCTTTTGTGGGAGCAGGATTACAGGTACACCTTTTTATACAGATTAACTTCCTCCTTTCCTCTTGCCCTGTGACTCCTTCTCCTCTTATGTAAATAGTCAGCGAAGGTTAGAAAACCCAGAGCCTACAGTGAGAGGTGCGTTTCCAGTCTTTATTCTGACTCTGCCAGAGACCTCTCACTTGCCAAGGGCTCTCTGCAAAACCCCAGCTTGCCACCTGCTGCTCCTCTGTCTCCACCAGGACTCTGCGGTACTTTGGGTGGGTGCTGGCCCTGGGTTTTTTGTGAACTGCCCTTTTCACTTGTCTTTGCCCTCTTACTTCCTCGCACTTTCTCACCCCGTCATCAAAGTTCAATTTAGAATCTTAAGTTGAACCAGATTTCTGTTTGCTCCCTCTCAGGCAAATTATCATATACCACATGTGTGTTTATATTTTTTAAAGAATTTCCAAACTTAATAAAAATAAGTTATTTGAATATTGGATTTGTTATTTGGGAGAGAAGTTGGCAAGGAAATAAGACAAGGGCAGGAATGCTTGCTTCTGTAAACTGAATGGCTGAAACAATTATAAGCCATTGGCAGGAGATAGACAATAAGGCCGTTTCTCAGGATTTCTTGGATGCATACGCAAAAAGTGTGTGTTGTCTGAGATAAAAGAGGAGACAGGAGAAGATGGTATATGGAGGATAAAAGTCAGGGAAATTAATTCCCCAGTCACTCACCTTAATTCTGTGGTTTGTGAACCTGAATTTGCGTTGTGGGAAAGAAACCACTTTTTTGACCATTTTGCTCTGAGCCGCCCACATATTCTATCCTCCACTCAATTCCCCTAAATGGCCAGAGACACACTTAGCACTCCTGGCAATTGAAAGAAATGACAGATTGACTATTTTGGAAAATAACTTGGGAAAATCTTCCAAAAGCCGTAAAAATCTTCATACCCTCTGACCCAGTAATCTAACTCTAGGGACTGTAATCAAATGAAAGAAGCACTACATACAAAGATTTTTACTTTTGAATATTTGTAATAGCAAAAGAAAAAGAGTAAATAAACATTGGAAGAAACCAAAATATATCATGGTTTATGAAAGCAACAAAATATTGTACCGTCATTGGAAACATTCATTAGAAGACAATAACAACATGGAGAATGTTCAATGCAGTGTTTTAAAACAACCAGCTTGTATCCCAACTCTGATTATAACTACATAAGGATCATATCTATGCTACCAGATGCAAACACAGGTTCTTTTACCTGCCACAAAAGAGGAGCCAAATAAAACTGGAACACCGGGCTTATGGCAAGGAAAGTGTTTTTATTTCAGGTGATGTCAGCTGGGAGATGAGAGTGAGCCCTCAGATACCTCTCGTCTCCCCAAAAGATGGGAGGCAAGAGGTTCTAAATGTTGCAAGGAATGTGGCTGCTTGCCACATTCAGGAGGGGGAGCCAGTGGCCTTGCTGGTTGGCGCTTTCCCACCAGCCTGCATTTGGCCTTGTGAGGCTGCTTGTAGAGAGGGGGATGGTGAGATAAGGGAATCCGCAGGTGGATACTCTTGGTTGTCTGCCTCCATAGAAGATAGGGGGTTCTGGTGTCAGGAAGCCGAGGAGTAAGCAGGGAAAGGGGATGGGTGCTTTTGGTTTTAACCTGACATATGCTGGGTTTAATGTAGGAGAACTGATATCAGGGCCAGTATCGCCTACATATGATCAAATATCAGAAAAGACAACAGAACATGAAAATGGAAACCTTTTCATGAGTTATTTTGGCTTTACATCCTTTTTATTACGTTAGGATGGAAAAATTTAATATTGGGAGAACATGAAATCAGTGTTCACTTATGCATCTAGTTAGCTGAGAAAGGTACTCAATGGGGATAACCTCTGCCCAGGTCAATCATTTGCACCTCCTCTGACCAAAAAAAATGTTGGGACAACATTGGAGGTGAAAAAATGATTGCTCTTCCCAAAAGAAAAGAAGCTACTTATCCCTAAATGCAGTTATACAATGAAAGACATTAAAAATGGGCCAAGGGGAGAGCTCCCCTCTAGGGGAAAAGTGGGAAATACTTTGGGAAGTATGAAGTGAGGACCTTATACTTCTGAGTTCACCCTGGAGCTCCAGAGAAGGATAAACACTCTTGAGAAAGGGCCAGCCAGGGGTGGCTGGGACCAGTGGTCCTCCTGAGGGCTGCTGCTGCCTGATTCAGTGAGGAGGGTCCCCTCTCTAATGATTTGTTGAGTTCATCTCAGTATCAACCAAATATCTGAGTACCAAGGACACATCAGCCAAAGAGAAAAGAGCACCTTGCCTTAAGAGATCAACCCATGAGGCACTTGGTTCTAAACATGAAGAGACGTTTAAACAAGTGTCTGGATGAAGAGGAGATCAAAGAAGCTGGCCCATAGGGTGAGGGAAGGCAGAGAAAGCCAGAGACGACTAGGTTGGGTTTTCCTTCCCAAGAAAACAGGAGAATCCACAACTGTAAACTTCGAAGAACATGTAAGAAAGCAAAAGAGAGCCACAGGGAGCTATGCTATTACTGACCTTCAGGAGGGGATCAAATTGAGGACGACAGAATTCACAAACTGCTCCACTCTAACCTGAGTGCATTTCCCTAATGTCATCTGGATCTGCAATCCATGCCCATATATACAGTGTATGACCGACTCTTGTAACAGAAACAAGAGCCATCGCTTGGTTAAGTGGCAACCAGGCAAGCAAATGTGGCTAACTAGATACCAATCAATATCATCTCCTTGTGTTTAAAGCAGCAGTAGCTGAGGCATGGAGAGAGAAATTACTCTGTGAGAAAGGTAACCACTTCTCACTAAAGCTGATTGGCCAGGTCTAAGGAGCAGGACCCAACAGCTATCTGCCTCCGGCAGCAGACTAAGAGCAATCTGACAGATGCCAGCAGCCTCTCATATTGCTCATTAGGTTTCCTGATTTCATTTTATTTTTTTTAATTTAGAGAGGAAACAGAAAAAGGGTTAATGTCCTTATCCAGAGTTCCAGATATAATGGGATTATGGAGATTTCTGTCCTCCATAAGGAAACTGTCCACTGTAGTCCACAGTGCCTAGAAGCCTCCTTGGTCCACAATGCTGGGAGAACATGAGAGAAAAGCTGAGAATGCAGTGGGGTGAGAGCTAAGGAGGCAAGGGACGAAAGAGAGCTGAGAAGGATTAGGCAGTGATCATGGAGACCAAGTCAGCCACTGCCACCCAGTGTCCAGAAGCAGAGATAAGAAAGAATCCAGTAGGCTCCAAATTCCAGGTAGGCTCCAACTCTAGTGACAAACCTAAATCCTTCCCTCAGGAAAATGGACAAGATAGTGCAGGAGAAGCACGGATCTATTCAGAAGATCCTTTGGGGCAATCAGGGGACAGCATCAGGACAGCAGGTGGGTAATGCCTCTCATCCAGCAGCCTGATGTGCCACTGCAGACATGAAATCACCAGAGGGGATATCAGCATGGGAAATCCCAAATTGCAAAGCCCACTATATAAAAAGCACTCAAAAATATTTGGGTTTTTTTTCATTCAGTTCTCAGGGACCCTAAGGGTGAAAAAAGATATCCTTCAGCCAAGACTCTTAAAGTGACTAGAATTCAGAGCTAAGCTATCCTAGAGGAGAAGTCCTAGGCTTCAGAAAGCTTTCCCTTACTTCATAGAAGTCTTGTGGCTCACCTTTCATCTGTCTCTTGAGAATGGGGCCACATGTGTGTTGCATGCGTTTGCAAATAAAGAGGAGGGAAAACTTGAAGATGTATAAAAGAGACAGTGGTGGCTGACTTACATTGCAGAGATGGTGGCAATTACCATCTGATTCCCCAGCATCTGTGCTCCAGAACCACAGAGTCCTGGACCACAAATGAAGACTGAAAGCTATTAAATAAGAGGCAACCAGAGGAGCCCCCTTAATGACCCAACAATGTGCCAAAGAGATCCAGGGCTGGGACCTCTGACTCTCTAATCCCTAGTGAGAGGGGTCCTCTCAGCAGGACCTGCAGGCCTCTGTTCTCCAACATACGGTCCAGCCCTTCTGGAACACACCACACGAGGTGAAGCTAGGCTTAACTATGTAGGATACCAGTTTGGGATGTGTCAGGACAAGGGCACCATCAAGGCCAAGAGCATGGTGAAGACTGTAGAACAGCTCCATCCAAGAGACCAGTTCCTAGGAGAGTCTTCAGGAAGTGTCACTGCTCTGTACTTGAGCCAACATAGAGCAGCCTAAGCAGGGGGTGCTCTGAAAGGGAGAGTGGCTCTTCCAGACCAGTCACTCCAGTCCCCACAACACCCGCACCAATATCCAACAGCCATGCCAGTCATGCCAGGATTGAAATATCTCCATTCAGACTACCCACTGCCCTTGCAAAGGGCAAAAAGACCAGATTATCCCGGAGAGAAGCAAACCCTCAATGAGGTTATCTTTTAGGAGAACTGTAGTCCCCATCTCCATCCCCATTGCTGAGGAGCTGCCCATGTTGTAGCAAGAAAAGAAGGTCCCAGGAGCAAGCAGAAACCCTCCACACAGGCCCACAGGCCCCTAGATGGAGCAAGCAGGGGAGATCCGGAGCAGGAAGCTCCAGTGAGCTTCCTCCAATATCTCTGTCACCTGCCGTATGTGCCAGCAGATTCACAGCCTGGGTCTGGAATCCCAGAGACCTATAATTTCCTTTATAATCATAAAGGATACACATAAGCCCAAGAGGAAATATTCCACAAATGGATAAGAGCTGACTTTGGGTGTTTGGTTTCTATCTTTGTATCATGAGAAGACTGAAATGAAGCTAGCAAATGGAAAGTGATGTGTATACAGGGCTCCTCAGGCAAGACACCTGATTAGAGGCACTCTATTCCCACATGTACCCCTTTACACCATCTTTGGTACATATCATAGTCAATGGCACAGAGCAGATTGTTGAATAAATGAAATCCACTCCAAGTCTGGCTCTCAGTTCTACGTCCCCTGCAAGATGATAGAAGCCAGATCCTAGGAAAGAGGACTCAGACTAGGGGTAAGGGGACACCATCTGGAGCATTTGAAAACAGAACAGAACATAGGTCCAAGAATAAGTAAAATCTAGACTTGGGAGATTGCAGGACCTGAGCAAACCATCCAATCAATAGGAAACACCCACAGACCCAAAAAGTTTTGAAGACCCAGAACAAATTCCTCTAATTTCTTCTCCTACCAGGCCCAGTTCCATACAACTGGCATACATAAAATTGGGTCAATATTAATATCTCAGACAGTCCCTAAAGGGGGAAAGAACCCAAAGTTTCCAATGAAGACGGGGCCAACAGAAATGCCTCTTGGGTCCCAGTTCCAGAAATGACTGTGCTGCTCCTTCATCACAGATCTGTGGCAATGATCACCTTTCCCTTTTTAAGTGGGATAACCTAATACTTAGCGCTTAATATGTGGCTCACTCTACCAAACACATAATGAGGTGGCAGTATTCATTCTATGCGGTGGCATCTCTTGGTCTCAAGTTACTATGACCTTTGTTTTCCCTTTGGCACAGGTTCTTTAATTTTTTTTAATTTCACATATCTTATTCTCTTATGGTATCTCATCTCTGTGTGACACTTTAGATCCTTTTTGGAACAAGGCAATGGATTTTTTTCTTTTTTAAGTCATAAAGCCCAATGCACAGTCTGAGGGCACCTGGAAAAGGGTGATGGCCATTCATCTTCTTGGTTCCAGTGAGGCAGGGTTTGTGTGCCTGCTTTGTGCGAGAGCCTCCTGCTTTTGCTAGCAGTGGCTGAGATCACCTGCCCTGTTTCCCCTCCTGGCAGCTATCTCTCCAAGTCTCTTTTGAATTTCCAGTGGAATGGGCTCCAAGCCAGGGGCCCAAGAAGATGGTCAGATACGCAATGGACACAGACAAGTTCTCAGTAGCTGAGAGACAGTGACTGCAGAAGGACAAATGGAAATTAGCCTAGGATGGAAAAAGGTAAAGAGCATCCCAGGGAAAGGAAACAGGAGGTACAAAAATTTGGAGGCATTGTGTGGTAAGTGTGGATCCAAAGTTCATGGAAAGAGGAGTGATGGGACAAGAGATAAGGAATGAGAGCTATGCAGGAGTCACGTCATTGAAGGCCTTGCTAAGGAGTCTGGATTTTTATCCTGTAAGCAATTGGGAGCCAGTGAAGGGTTTTAAGCAGAGGAATATCTGGGTCATATTTGCACTTTAGAAAAGTGGCTTTGTTAGGGTGTGAAAGGTTGATAATTTGGAGTGGGAGATGGGACCAGAGTTATCCAAGCAAGACTGAGTGAAGGCAAGGACAGCGGGATGCTGAGTAAACTCCAGAGATGTTTGTAACATAGAAAGGGCAAAACTGGATAGCCACATTGAAAAAGAGGGTATCAATCTGATTCTAGGAGTAGACTCAGATTGCATGGACTTAAAGAACTTACTAGATGATAATGTCACTTATAGTAGGAGATGGGTAATGTTGAGCAGAGGGTGAATGGAGCAAGATACTGAATACAGACAGTTTAGGTGAGATGCCCAAGATGCCTTCCGGGGAGAATGATAATGGTCGGACAAAAGGCTGTGATCACATTTCTACAAAATGGTATGTGTGTGTGTACTGAGAGTCTGGAGAAATACCATTAAAGAGCTAGAACAAAGTTTAGAAGGATGTTAACATAGATGTTAACAGTGATTGACTCCACATCAGTATTTTTTGCTCATGTGCATTTTCTGATCTCTCCATAATGGAAATGTTTTACTCTTAGAATAAAGAACATGGCATTGAATTTTAAAAAATAAAAAGAAATGTGATCTCCCAATCTAAATGTATCTGTGGGCAACCAAAGGGACTGAGCAGCAATGAGGACCCAAGAGACCCTATGGATGAAGTTACTGTCCCAGCAGCCAAAGTTCCTGAAAACATTAATGTTGTAGCTGCTGAGTTCTTGATTGTGGGACAATTTTTGCTTCTTCGTATTTCAACTCCACCCCACTGGCACTCTCCATCTTCTAGCCAGAACCTACATAGTAGAGGCTGAATAAACGCTTATAAACAAATGTGATCCTAATTCCCTCTTAACCTCCATCATCTGGACTGCTGTGGAATATGCTCTTTGGGACATTTTCTCTCAGAATATAATTAGAAAGGGTTTGCAGAGCTCATAAAAACAGAAGGTAAACTCCGTACTCCTCGGGAGACTCATTCTCCCTAAGAGAGACCATTTAATAAAGTTTAAGACAAATTCCATCTCATTGATTTGCAGCTGTGGTGGTCAGACACCAGAGCAGCAACACAGAGGTTCAAAGAGAGTTTAAGAGGCAAGTATCACCTCCAGCCCTATTAAGAATACTCCTCACACACGTGGCCATGAACAGAGAAGGGCCATATGTCCTATCATCAATATTGACAACCTCTCAGTACCCCCCTGAAGTTGATCCCGGGTGCAGCAGATTATAAAGGACTATACAAATTTTATTCAGGAGTGAATACTATATAAATATCTCATCCACTTGTGAGTGAGGCAGGGAGAGAACATGAAAAAAAAAAAGAGAAGATTTCTGGTCTTCTTTGACTTACATCTTTTCACTTATAAGATAGTTTTATTGTTATAATATTGATGCAGGAAAGATTTAGAAAATGAAAACACAACAGTTGAAGGAGTGGTGGCAGAAAACAGGAGTTTTCAGATTTAGCCCCTTGGTGAATCTAAACTCCTGGGAGGCCAGAGTGAATGGGAAGAGCAACTGAACCATGACACACAGAGCGTGGCTCAAAGGACTAGAAGGAAAGTAGAGAGAGAAAGTCAAAGATCTTTCTTTCCTAATGCCAGGAAGTTATTCATGTATATATTCAGCAAAGGCTCAGAACATGAAAGTGCTCTCCATGGGAGATTTCCTACTGGTAAAAAGGAACCTCCCCCCAGAACACAGGAAATGAGTTTTCTTCAGTTGAAGACACAGAATGCTCAGGATCTGCCGATGAGGACAGAGAATCTTGGAGAAGCCCCAGAAAGGTTCAGAATGGAATGAGCTTTGAATATTCCCCCCTCATTTCATTCCCATGGAGATTGCTAAATTTGTGTGGCAAGGGAAAATCATCCCAACTGGAGGTAGATCATTGCCAACTAATTGTCCGAAAGTCAAGAACACACCAGGTACGGGACAAGTGGACCCTCCTAGGAGGCTTCCCAGAAGGCATTCGTGTCACTGCCCACAGAGTTTCGCCAAGACAAAGAGCCTCAGAAAAATGGTGCTGTGAAATAAGCTGAGCCACAAACCAAAAAGAGATACTTAAGACATCTTGGGCCAGAGGGCTGGATCAAGCTTTGCATGAAAAGGGTCAAGTGAGGAAGTGATCTTGGCGCTCATAGTGGGAGGGGTGGGGCCAC
Organism: Equus quagga; assembly: GCF_021613505.1. Taxonomy (NCBI): domain Eukaryota; kingdom Metazoa; phylum Chordata; class Mammalia; order Perissodactyla; family Equidae; genus Equus; species Equus quagga. Next base: position 125,379,796 of record NC_060272.1, read on the forward strand.
ATGGGTGACTGTCACTGCCCTTCAGGAAGACTCCAACTGTGCCTGAGGATTTACAGAGCCTACAACTCCTCCAGTACTTGCTGAGGGCTTCTCTTCCAACACTGAACATGTCACAGCTTGCGCCTGACATTCAGGGCGAGCACAGCACTGTCACCTAAGCAGAAACTAAGATGCTGCTGCTGCTGCCGCTTCCTTAAAGTCAGTCACTGCCAGGGTCCCCTTGGGAAGCAAACAGGGAAATAAATAATAATCTAAGTCCAATCCTTCATTTTTCAAAGGATAAAACCAGGACCCATTGATAGAATGCCCTGAAGATTGAAACAGCAGAGTGGAGAGCCCAAGTGGTTTCTCTTTGACAGTGAGCACTCACTGGGGATTCTAGCCAGGGGTAATAGCTGCCATTGTGAATCTCGCTAGAAGGTTCTGGCAGCTCCATGTTTCCTCATCAAAACATACATTTTTACAAGGGATAATTACAGAAGACAGATATGAGGCACAGGCCATAAGAGTTCATAGGGTCAATATTCCCTTGGGAGAAAGAACTTCACAGAAGACTCTGTGAGTAGATGCCTGGGAGGATCCCAGAGTAAATGTAATAGGTGAGGATGGGCAAGAAAAAGAAGGAGACTATGAGAGATGAGGAAGCCAGGACATAGGGGCAGTAGCTATAAAAAAAGAAGGGTTAGAAGTGCTGGAACACCAAGAAGCAGTGAAAATGTCTGAGTTAAAACAAGTGATCTACAATTGGTGACTGGAGAAGGGAAAGGTGGAGAGGGGGACGTGGTCTTGGGACCAAAATGAAGCCTATTGCAGGCTTCTGTTGAATCTTGCTTTGGCATTAGTTGGAGTAGGGCAAGGGTAATACCAGGCTTGCCAAGGAGAGCGTTCCAGGTTCCTAGGGCAGAGACTCCCATAGTGGAAGGCCAAGGACAGGGAACGGAAGAGAATGTCCCATCTCCCCAACAATCTCTGAAATTCTAAGGCATGAGGAGGATCACCAGAGGTGAAGCCCATAAGTGAAATAACCAAACATAGCAACTAGTACTAACATGCACTCAAAGAATAAGAACAGTCTGTGGGCATATAAAGAGATCCAAGACTAGCTGTTCTCTTCCTCAGAAACTTAGAGAGAGGAAGAAAGTGCCTAGGCTTTCTAGGGAGTTCAGCATATACCCAGGATCCAAATCCAGAGGAGAAGAGAAAGTTATCCTATTACTACTTCTCAGTTTATGGCCTCTGCAAATCCTTTCTAGTTATATTCCAAGAGGAAAAGATCCAGTGACACATTATAGGTCAGTCGAGGCCAGATGATGAAGGGTGGTGTGACTTTGAATGTATCAAGTCACCTTATGAGGAGACAACCACAGATTTTCCTCCCTGGAAAGAGGAAGGTTAGACCTTAAACTTCCTTAAAGCCAGTGAGCCCCACAAGCAAGAGGAAGACATTGAGGTAGGAACAACTGTGAAAACACTGCCCTGACCTTGACTGATCACTTTAGACAGTGACTCCCTCCTGTACACCTGGCTAATGGCCTTCCACACTGAAGGCACTTCTGGTCCCCTGTCAGTTCCTAGTCAGAGAGGGCTTTGCCTGCTCTGTAATCCATTCCATTAAGTGACAAATCACATGGACCAGAAAGAAGGACCCCTCAAGATCAAGACATGACCATTATCAGGAGGGCAGGAGGCCAGTCCCGTGGAGTGACCATTGTGTGTTGGTCCTCTTTGTATGAGCTTCTCCAGGGTAGCCCATTAGGTGGAGGTGACTCTGCAGAGAATACAGACCTGACTTTCTAGCCTCCCACTTGAGTTGCCACAGAACAATAACCATCCCCACATCAAACAGGCAGAACAACTAGACTAAGATTGAAATGCCTCCATAATCACAATATTTCTAAGTCCAAAGAAAATAAATGGGGAGTCCAGATCCTGGAGTATACCTTCCTTTTCCAAGATGACAGGCCCCACCTCCATCCCCAGTGCAGAGAGACGAGAAGGCTGCCATTGTTGGGAGCAAGAAGAGAGGATTCCAGCGGCAAGATTCTGCACTAGAGATGCCCCCCATGTCCTAAGCACCAGGGATCCACCTGCCGGTGAGGGCCACTATTCTGGTTCTGGTTCTAGGGGATTCTTTTCCCCGGTTGTTTATTCTGGAAAATGGGGAGGCATTCCTTCATGATTTGTATGATACATGCATGCCAATCTAAAAGGGAAACATTTCATAAATGGGTCTGGATCATTCTTCTTCCCTCCATCAAGAAAGCAAATAGCATGAGGTTACCAGTGGAAGGGAAAATGTGGCCTACAAATAGGAAGAAGTCCTAAAGTTTGGTATTTGGAGGGATAGCCTTTGATCTGAGACATGAAGCCCAGCAACTCAGATACAATCTGAGTTAGAAGTCAGTCTCAGACATAGCCCTTCTATTTTATATAAAGAAATCAAGACTAGATCACAAGAACGGCCTGTGACTGACAAAGAGGTAATACAAAAGAAATCTGGGCATTCCATCAGATGACAGGAATAGGTCCCTATATGTTCAGAATCAGGGCTGAAATTTTTCTGACACTTGAACTGTCAACAGAACTCATAACAGCAGTAAGGGCTTCCTCATATCTACCTGCTTCCTCTCTTACAGGACCAATGCCAAATCTTTATATTTAAGGTAAAGTAACTTGTTAGTAATATTAAGGCCAACCTTAAAAAGGAAAAAAAAAATTTAAATAATCAATAGTTCAAGGAGATCTGAGACTTGGTGAGCAACTGCCCTATCCACTTTCCTTGAAGACTGCCAAGGATTATGCGCTGTCTTTATCTATGTAACCTCACAGCCTTATTATCAACACCAGCTAGAGGGAATCAGCTCCTTCTCCTCAATTGGCTGGCTCCTTGAGCTTCCACCTAGTGATTTACAGCTTTCAGTTGCAAAAGAAATTCAGGACTAGAGACCTGAAACAGTGGTCCAACGGAGAGAGACAAAAAATAATAACTCAGTTTGTCTCAGAGACGGTGACTGCAGAATGAGTCATCAGATACAGAGAAGATATGTCCCTCATTCAAGTTCTAAGGGATTCATGCTTTGTCTATTAGCAGCAGCAGGAAACGGAAGGGAAGATACACATCTCCAACCACAGAGAATAGAGGAGATAAGTGCATTAACAGCAGCAGAAAGAAAAGGAACTAAGCAAAGGAAGTAAGAGGAGAGAAGCAGAAATACAAGAATTTTATCAAGGAGAAGGAAGGAGAGGAGCAATCAAGGAGCCAAGTTTAGAATTTCTAGGAAGAAGTCTAAGCTGGACTGTGACAGCCTCCAAGGGGAAATGTTGAAGGTCACAGGGGCCTCTGGGAGAAGGACAGGAAATGAGCATTTATACCATAGTATATGGCTCATCAGCTGGGATAGAGGCAGTCTCGGAGAAGAAAGTGCCAGAGGTACCATTCGTCTGCTCAGACTGTCTGCTCCCTGATGGGGCTGCAGGCTAGCCAGAATAAAGGCCTGGTCAATTGGATTCAACCCAGGGGTCTCTATGGAGTACCTACCAAGGGGTGGATTCTAGAACCACAAGTATTCAACACGACTTTGGTAATATTCTGTTGAAGTGCAAATTGTGGTAAATGTATTGCAGACAATTAGTTGAAAATCCCCAGATTTGTTCAAATCGTAGGCTTACATCTGCAGGGAGGGAGGAGAGGAGCAATGAAGAGAAGGGAGAAAACAGAAAGGGAGAGCAATTCTCCAGCAGCTGCATGGGCTCCTTATAGGCAGAAGACATGCCAGCGCAGCTCAGACTAGATTGGAACCTCCTGACCTTACAGGATTACACAACAGAGCCCTCAGATAATGCTCGCTAGCCAAGAATGGAAAGAGGATCAAAGGACCTCTTCAGGACGAAGGAAGTGAGATTCTGGGCTTCTCTTTATATAATGGGGAATTTCCTCTGGGATAGGAAACCAAATGGTAGTGAATGAATGACTGATAATGCTTCTTTATCACACAATGTTATCAACACACTCAAGACCTAGTGTGACAGAAGAAGAGAGGGGATGCAGACTGCTGCGCAGGAGTTAAGCAGAACAGAGGGGAGAGGGCACCATTCCCAAAGAAGACATAGTCCCTTGTGGAAGCTCTCAGCTAGCTCTCAGGGTGAGGTCGTCCTAGGAGGCTCGGGTTGAATCAGAAAAAGTTCTCCCAGCAACAAGGGGGACCTGGGGAAAGGGGTAATAATGGTTCACTCCTTTTTCAGGTAACACTCCTGGATGTGTGGCCTCCAAAAGCCCATCTATTTGAGACCATTATTTCTGGACACTGGCCAGGATATAGACTTGAACTCAACAGCAGACAGTAGTTTCCTAGAAGTGCCAGCTATGTTAGGAGTGAGGTGGACCATCAATGGCGACATTTCACTCGGCAGGGTTGGTCTATGAAACATACAAATTTCTCAAATCCATTTTCTCCCCTTGGTATCAAAACCAGGAGTGCCAATTGCATCAGCTGTGAAAGGGGAAACTGGAAAGCATTGTCTACCCTTGAGCCACATGAGAGTGTGGCCCCTGCTGACAAATAAGATAACTGAAGAGGGAAGAAATAAGAGCTAGTCTCTTGGCATGGGAGTCAAACTAGGGCATAAATCCTGCTCTTTTCTTAAAGATGACACCTGACTTAGGCTAGTTATTCATGTGCAATAACCTTTAGTATTTGAAAGGTCAAAAGCCTGGAGGAGTAAAAAGAAAATCATGCTGTCCTTTTATTGTACTCCACCTATTCTGAATTTATCTGTGACTGAACACAGACAGCAGGGGAGGTCCAGAGATTCAATGTTGAATACAAGGTCAGAATTAGGGTCCTGATATATGCACAGAATTGGCCTCTAAGATTGAGGTCTCACTCACTTTAGACATTTGTTTCCCATTCTTGGCCCTCAAGACTATTAAAGTATCTTCTTCCTGAAGAGTTGCTGCATCCTTGCCCTCCCAGGCTAGGTTACAATCATAGACACACCAAGAAGTACGATAGCCAAGCCCTTCTACTCTTCCACCTCTCTCAGTAGGTAATCCACTCCCTCTAAGAACCGTAGGCTACACTGCAACTGGGACAGGTGCAGGGAGACCAGCTAATACCTGGAATTTCTGCAGCCCCTATCCTGGAAGCCTGCCCAGTCCTAACCCAGAAATCCTGGCTTCTGTAGCAGCCAATCCCACGACTGAGGATCCCTTGGATGCCCGTCTATAATGAGGCCTCCAGGTTGTCCTCTGGTCTTGAGGAACTCTGATGGTGGAAAGGGATTTATTTCCAACGTGGGAGGAAGTTGCAAGGAAGCAGCTTTTAGTTCATTGTTTGAGGAAGGAATTTGTCAGAGCTGGAGCTGTTCTACAAAGGACGGAACAGCCAAAGAAGAGAGGGTCATGGGAGGGTACTCAAGCAAAATTGGTAACAGTTGTCAGGATGCCAAGAGAGAGGATTTTCTGCGTTAGGTTATTGGCTTCTCTTTCAGAGATCTGAATTGCTAAACCCTTATGGGCATGGACCATGTCTTATTCCTCAGCTCCCAGTGGAGTTTTTTTAAGTATTTTCATGAATTTGTCCATGATTGCATGTCCAGTGGCCAAGCCATTCAAAGTTGCTAATCACAGGACTGTTGTACCTAAAAGGGCCAAGTCATCTTGTGCCTGAGCCTGGTCTGTGAACAGAAGCAGTTTTCAGTGAAAGGGCTCCAAAAAAGCTTCTGATTCTTGCAGCCTTGGTAGGCAACAGGTTTCACCCACAAATCCAAAGTCTCAGCCTTGGAAGAAAAGAAAAGGACAAATCCATTATAACAGCGCTGAAACAAGAAAGAGTAGAACAAGAGAGGAGAGGTGAGGAGGCCATTCACTTGGGATGATTCTTAGTTTCTAGAAAAGGGCCCTGACTTACCAACACCCTTATCTTCCCAGATTCCCAGTGAGTGACATCCCTTGGCACACGACAAGGCTTATTATTCTTCCACAAGAGATCAAGCTTCCAGAGCAACTGGTCCTTGGTTAAAACATATTAACATTTGAGTGGCAGATATGAGTCCCTTTCCAGGGAGCAAGATGTGACGGGGAAGAGAGGAGTGAGGATATAAGAAAGTGAAAAGGAAGAGAGTAGAGAAGGGAGACTGAGGAAAAAGAAATCTGGCAGCTTGGAAGACATATCTCTCCTCAGTTTCCCTTGGATAACAATCAAAATGTCACACAGTAAACTTTTTTATCATGTTCTTAACATGTATATTGAAACAAGAAATGACCAATTGAAGCAATAATTATTACCCTGAAAAAGATATATATAATCAAAGTATCTTTGCAATAAGGTAATATTTTTTTATAAAATACCAAGTTCAGCACATGCGGATCCTCTTCAAAACCTGCAGGGGTCCTAAGACCCAAGACATTGAGTCTAACCTCCTTTGACTCCAATCCCATTTCCTCTCACTGACCCTTGCACTGCTGGGCCCTCCCCTGTTTCTTTACCTTTATATTTTTATCTTGCTGCTGAAGCAAAATAAATTTCCTCTCTTCCTTTTCCTTGCTAGCCAAATTCTGCGGCATTCAGTCCAACTGAGGCCTTTTCCTCTCCCCAGACCAACTCGGACTATCCCAAGTCCACATTCAATCTTCTCTCCTCTGATTTCCCCATGTACTTCATTGATGCCACCAAATTCAGTGCTCGCTTTGAGGAGCCTGACTGCTGCCCTTTCCTTGGTTCGGGGAGGCCCACCGGCAGCAAAGAGCTTAAGGTGAGAGTGAATGTGTTCAGTCTTTTCTCAGCCCTCTTAAGTTGCGCTCTGAATCTGTTCAAACACTCCGGTGGGTCCTGGACCCACTTTTGCACTTCAGTATGAGATACAGAAAAGATGACGTTTCCCTGGATGCATTGAGATCAGTGGTACCCACAAGCCCCCTCATCTGTAGCAGGGATGTCAAATGTCTGCAGTAGCATATTCCATTTTAAACATGGCTAAATCACAGTGACTTCCTCGGAATAACCTCCTTCCCAAACGGGCCAGTGAAACCCATGCTGGTGGATAAAGTCACTGGGTATATTCCATCCGGTCATGGAAACAAGCACGTTCAACAAAGATTGGCTTTTGGCACCACACATCATTAGGAACTGCTCTTCCTTAACACAAGCTTGTGTCTGTAATCTTTTATTTAATGAATTACTCAACAGGTGCTGGCAGTGGGGAGAGTTTACCACATGCTATATTAACCTGTATCCATTTCTTAGATAATTGGTTTCCAAACTGTGCTGGGAGGAGCTAGAACAAGTTAGTCCACATTTAAGTGTATCGTATCATTGGTCTCCCACCTACAACCAAAATAAAATACTCCAACTTTATTCATATGGAAAAGTCTGTTAAAATTTCTAACCCAGATTGTCAACCAAAGGACATTGATGTCCAGCCTTCTGTGAGGTTATTTTTAACAGTGAAAATCTTCAAAACAATGCCATACGCCTCTATCCAACCTTTAAACCCATCCCCAAACAGATCCACCCTCTACCTTTGCTATATTGCCAACTCTGACTACTAGTTTGCTACCTGCCCTACATCCCACAGGGCAAAAGTTGTGCTGGATCCCACAACTGTGGAACTCTAAGCTCTCTAACTTCACTGCCCCCTTAGACGACAGACATAGCCATTTTTCGTCTGACCTGAACTCAATAATGTTTTGTGTGAAGTTTCTTAAATAAATTATTAAAGTACTCTCAAGCTCAGGCATCAAAAGAATGACCATACATGTATCCAAATTTATCAGGGTGATTTCTGCTTGCAATCATCCTCATAGCAGTAAAGGCCCCTGGCAGGTAAGTCAGCAACAGTGGACAAATTAACCTCCCTCTGCAGCATGAGCACCACGACTTCCGACATAGCACCGGTGGTTTTACATCCTAGTGATTACCGTGAAAGAGTAAAGAAGATCTGCTTTCAGAAGACCTGAAAGCCACTCTTCCGTCAACCAAGCTTTCCCCCTTTAAAACAAAAATGCACTCCACATTTGTGGTTATAATGATGTACATGACAAGAAATGAAGAACAGACTGGAAATGTGCAGCTTCAGACACCCTCATCAGCTATTCTTTCAGTGTGGGAAAGGTTAGGAAATCCTAATTCAGGACTTTGAATATAGCATAGAAGGCTAAAGAAGAGGAGAAACACGTTCATCCCAGCGCCCCCACACAGATGCACTGATCCTTCCTATGGGCCTACTCACGCAAACGTGCACATGCTACATACGTACTTTGTCAATATCAGCAGCAGTTGTAAATTGCCTCCTAGATTTCTTCAACTACACCCCCCCCCCCCCCCCCCCCCCCGCCCCGGCGCTAGACATAAAACTAAGTGGATAGAATCCAAATAGAGCAATTAAATTTCATCCCTCCTGCAACTCTGTTTAAAATGCACATAAAGAAAATAAGAAAAAAATATTCACCAGGGAAAAGCAATCTCAAAAGGTCAGCTGCAAGGTAATATTCATATAGCTATTATTTAACACAAGTTTGAGGTTAGGGGAGAGTATCTAACTGTTGCATTAAACAAAATCAATTCCTTTCTCTCCACCTGTAAATGAAGTACAGTAAATATGAAATATTTTCTCCCCAATACAGGATAGCAAGTTTTAAAAATCCTGCGCCAATTTTTTTTGTCGTCACGCAGCATGTAAACCCCAGATGGAATCACTCGGCAGCTCTCTTCGTCACACACCGTACTCCATTATCTTTTTAAGTTCCTGTTTTCCTGCTGCTAAGAAGTTTTACCAGTCATGATGGCCATCAGTTTTACTCTGACCTCCAGTTCACTAGGAGGCCAAGAATGAAGGCCAGAAAAATATCATGTGGGAGAGAAAGGTGGACCTTTATCTAAACAACATGATGGGTGCTTGTTTCTTCAGATAACTGAGGATAAAAAGGCTGAGCTTCTTCCTACCCTCCCTGTTTCTTTCTCCTTGTTCTATTTAGAGACATGCTTTTCAGAAAGCACTAAAGAGACTCCTCTCTCTCTCTCTCTCACACACACACACACACAATGCACACAATATGAGCCCACACCCCAGGGTATGCCACCTCCACAAAGAGGTACACAGACCCCTACACAACCTTCAACTTCTTCCAAAAACTGGAATTCCTGCCCCAATTTAGGATCAGTCTTTGAGAAAACAGTATTTTTTAGTGATCCAGAGCCAACAGTAAATCAACTTGAAAATAAGGCCAAAGAGGCTTCTGCATTACAATGTGGTAGAGATGCTAAGAGGGGTGCAGAGGAGCACGGGAAATATGTTCTTTCTCAGAAATAAGACTCAGCAGCAGGGTGGGCCAAGATATAGGGGCCATGGGAGGAAAACCCAACGCAGGAATTCCCCAGTAATGGGCAAAAGGCAGAGACATGACCACAGCAGAGGCCCAGTGGTCAGCTGCAGGTGAAAGAGGCAGCGAGATGGAAGAGCACTGCATCATGGGAGACTGGCAGCCTGGGCAAGCATCTGGCCACAGGGTTACCTGACAGCAGGGGGTGGACACTCAGCTATGAGGACAGAGACCCAGGGTGAAAAGTCCCATATCCCAAGAGTGTGAGAAGATCTTCGTAGATTGTGGGATAATGGGAAACATGAAGCATACACAAGGATAAGGAAACAAGACAGCAACCTGTTATTTGAATATGGACTGAAAACATGGGTTATGAGAAGAAGTCAATGAGCCACCTGCCATGAGCAGTAGCTGACTTGAAGCCGAGCTATTAACCTTGACCTCCAAAAAACTGAGTAGTCCCAAGCTTAATCCCCAAGGCTGAAGGGCAGTGAAGGGGGTTCTAAAATAATTACAGCATGATCAAGAGCATTGTGCACTTAAAAATGCCCAGAGCATAAGAATAACTAGAATTCTCTCTCCCATTCACCCCCATCCACCTTTTTAATTTTTATATGCAACAAATATTTATTAAGGGCCTGCTGTGTACCAGATACTGTGCTGGTGCTGGATATTCAATCCTGAACAAGACATAAACCCTACTCTCAAGGTGTTGATGGCCTAATGAGGGAGATGGGGTGGTGGCCCTTCTATTCCTGCTGTGTCTCACCAGCCTCCAGTACTGTCCCCACTGCTTGAGAAGTGAGACTGTTTAGGCCTGAAGGTGCTTTAGGAAGGAGGAAAGGAATCTCCGTGCCAGACCCTAATCTCAGCTGCTTCTCTTGAACAATAACTTTTAAGAGGGCAAGGAAATGACAACTGACCCTGAAGCTAAGGCAGCCATCACCTAGTCTTGGTCATCACTGTTGGGACAGCCCCATGCCTGGTCAGGTTAAGGAATGTCCTAATTGGTCTCCCAGTTGGAAGCTGGGCACAGGCTGTCAAGGGTCAGTTGGGTATCACTGGTTGCTACCTCAAGACACAGTAGGCACAAAAGACTGCGTCGAGAATGCAGAGGAAGCCATGCGATCATCATCCTGGGAAACAGGGCTTCAAGGAGAATGGCTGAGAGGAAGAAGAGCTCAAAAAGCTTAGCTTCTTTCGAAAGACAAAGCCATCTGGCGGCTTCCACCAAGGTCTTGGCAGTTGGCCTCTCCCCCCATATGGAACCTCCTTAATCCTAAAAATTCTAAACCAACTGCAAAAAGTCCCCTTAGGAAAGGGCCCTTCTTCACAAAGACCAGCCTCCACCATCAATATCTGAATTGGAAATCTATGATCTCTGGGCACATTAGCGGCATGCGTGATGTGATAGCTAAGATGCTGGGCCTCCTCCAGGGAGATACTGAGATTTAGGGCTGAAAAACACACTTCATGTATATTCTGCTCCCAACTTCACTATTGAAAATTCAGAGAAGGATAGAACTAAACACCTGGAGTAAATTGTGTAAACTTTCACTGGAATCCCACCCACAGCAGCGATGCTACCAAAGGGAGCGTTTGGGGCCTGGCGAGGGACAGGTGGGAATGTGCAACCTTCTCCCTGACCCCCACAGATGTTTACAGAAGCAGAAATTCAAAATACGGTCCCAACCCACTAAAAGTGCTTGTTTTCTCGGTGTGCACATATAGGTGTAGTGTAACTGAAAAGCTAATAGAGTTGCTAGTCTTTCCTTGGTTCTTTATTCATAAGTTTAAAAAGGCAAATATCAAACCAAAACAGGATATTTAATGAATTTTTTTATTTACTAAAATGTAATTTTTTGTTCTTTGCAGTTGTTTTTTTCTTTACTTGCCTAATACTTTCTAAATGATCCTGTTTAATTTCATGACATTGACAGTTGATAATTATTTTCAGGTAACGGTTCTAAGTGTCTCTTGTTTTATGGTTTGCCCTCAGCCAGCTCCCTTTCAGCAATACCCTTTTGGTCGCTAAGGAGTTTATTAGCCAGCAAAAAACTACTCTCTTTGTAAATCTGCTCAAAACCCTCCCAATCCATTTTACGTTTCTGGTTTCCTGAACTTGGAGGTGAAAATCTTCTTGAAGGTTAAAGTTATCATAAAAATTGAAGCCATGTTAAGATGCAAATCTGGCTCCCGTGCTCTGTGGCTTGCAAAAGGAATTCTCTCAGGGTCCAGATTCAACTCAAAATGTGAGGTGAAGGAACGCCACACCCAAATGGTTTTTCGTCTCTCTGCTCTCCACATACAGAAAGATGGCTTTTCTCTGCAATGCTTAGCCCCTCAATTCATGAAACCGTGGGGTTTGCTTCCAGAACACTAAGGAAACCATTACTTCAAGGGAAGGTCCTTTCCAACAAGAATGGCTACATGAAGTCTTTCCACAGATAGGCCAATTCCCTCACCCTTCACAGCACTAGCGGTTCCTTTCTGTCTTAGTGCCTTTGCTGTTTGCTCCCATGATATGGAATTCCCTCTGCCCTGGTCTCCTACTGACACCATCTTAGCTTAAGATCCACTTTCTCCCCAGAAATTCTCTTGGTCTTCATCAACCAGCTCTCTCCCTCTGACCTCCGCCCCCAAACATGCTCAAATATATCTCTTGTGGTAGATCATATCCCATGACATGGCATTCAATGCAGAAAAGTGCTAGAAGGACAATAAGACAGCTTGATTGAGACGGTCTCAAGTCTCCGACAACAGAGGGAGCACCATGGGGCTGAGTTCATGTGATTTAGGGGAAAACAGACCTGTTTGGGACTGAAGCCCAACTCTGATGCTTGGCAGCTATGTAGCCTTAGGCAGATTACTTTCCCTGTCTGAGTCTCACTTTCCTGTTCAAAATCTCCATCAAGTTGTTGCCAGACTAAAATTGGTTTATGTGACAGCCACTTTCCCAAACAGTGGAATTACGAAGATGGGTCAGATAAAGCCCCAACCTTGAAAAAGCTCACAGTCAGTAGGTAAGTAATCCACAGTAGCTTCAGGCTCTTTGAGGGAAAGGGTTAAGTGACATTTGGAGAATAGTAAGCTGGAAACAGAAGGGGAGAAATTAGAGGGGAGAAACTAGAGTCAGAAGCAATTCCAGAATTGCAGACATGTGTTAAAGGCTGGAAAAAAGTGACAGCAGTAGGAATGGAGACAGAGGAAGACACAAGAGATATTCCAAGGGGACTAAAATTATAGGTCTCAGTTCATTTTGGATATAAGACGATAAAGGAGATTAATGAAGAACCTTGACGCAAATTTCTAGCCGAGGAGATAGGTGCAGGCTCTGATAGAAATGGGGTCACTGGGAAAAAAGAACTGGTTTGGATAATGGGAGAGATCAACCTCTACAGAGACCACAGATGTGTGTCTTACAGATAACAAACGCCAATCTCAAAATCCAATAGCTTCTTCCTTCACAACCCCACTGTGTCCTCCTCTTCTCTCTACCCTTGTCCCTCTTGGTTTTCTCTGTAGAAAGTTCAATGATGAGTTGAACAATCAACTAGGTTTGCCAGACCTGGGCAGACTCTGCACCCCCAACAAGAAACACACACCCCCATGCGTTTTTTACTGGCCTTACTTGACTTTTAAAGTCAAAATGACTTTAGCTTAGAATAGCCCATGTTTTTCTTGATATTTCCTCTAAGATTACAAGTATCCAACTGTCCTCTAAAGCTGTCTGGGGAAAGCAAGGCAGCCTGGTCCGTTACAATTGGAGGGTGTGGTGTCCGCATTCTGAGCCAGTAACTGCCACCCAACTCCAGCCAGAATCTGCCTTCTACAGAACCCAACCCCCGCCCAGACACTGAGCATGTTCATTGCAGATTAAGAAGGTGATGCCTTAAATAGTACCCTAATTTATATAGATCAAAAAGTTGGGGGCCGGCCCCATGGCAGAGTGGTTAAGTTTGTGTGCTCTGCTTCAGCGGCCCAGGGTTTCGCTGGTTTGAATCCTGGGCGTGGACATGGCACCACTTGTCAAGTCGTGCTGAGGCGGCATCTCACATGTCACAACTAGAAGGACCCACAACTAAAAATACACACCTATGTACTGGGGGCCTTTGGGAGAAAAAGGAAAAATAAAATCTTAAAAAAAAAGAATTTAATGCATGTATTTCCTTTATCAGTTCTAGAAACTCATACTAAGGAAATAATCAGAAGTGCACATAAATATACAACTACAAAGATATCTATTGAGGCACCCCTTCAGATTGCCAAAAAAAAACCAAAAAAAAAAAACAGCAAAAATGCGGGGACATTCTGAAAACAGCACAAAACAAAACAATAAAGAAGTATTTAAATAAATTGCCACATATCCACATAATGGAATATTATACAGACATGTAAAATATTGTAAAAGTATTCTAATGGCATGGAGAAATATATGAAACACATTTTAATAAGTGAGAAAATAACTATGTATAACTTTGTTCTCAATTTTGTAACATCCATACACACACATATATACGCACATATATGCATTATGTATATAAACACACACACACACACATACACAAAGAAAAATAACCAGGGAAGATATAACTATTGTTACCCCTAGGTGGAAGGATTAAAGATGATTTTTATTTCTCTTTGTGCTTTTCTGTATTTTCTGTTTATCTTTGAAATCTTTTGTAACCAGGAAAAAAATTATCCAAATGAAGGGAAATGGGCCATGAAATACTTAGAGGAAAGAAGCCTGTGGGGATGACAAGTATGCCATGGAGGGTTTGTGCCTTCAGGACTTTTGGGGATACCTTTTCTTGCTTGAACCCTGAGATGGTCAGTGTTTCTGTCTCTTACCATAAGACACCTGAGAGCTCGGACTTCAGAGCTCTTCTTTAAGGCTCAGAGCTTCTCTCAATGAAACTTATATTCTTCCACACCTAGGCAAAGAATGATCACAAAACTCCACTAAGTATTTGGATACAATCATTTCTCTTTCCTTTCTGTTCATCGAGTTAACGTTTGCCAGAAGACAAACGATCTGACTGGATCACTCAGTTCCTTATTCTTTTGGTTTAATTAGGGATTAGATGATAATCAACTGGAAATAATTTCTCTTCCCATTGACCTAAATGTACTTTGCCTTTGAGATCTGGCATAACCTCAACAATTATCTGGGAGGAAAAAATATATATAATACCCATCACATGAAGAAAACCAAAGCCAATCTAATCATTTAAACATGTCTCGTTAACACCACTTGTAAGAAATCCCCCAAAGTCTTCAACTAGCATACGCCATATTTGTCTATAGGAGACGGCAGGTGGGGAAAGGTGGTGGAAGGGAGTTCCCATTCCAACAGGTATTTTCGTATAGGAATCTATTTTTATAACAAGACCATTTGTCGGTCAAGTCTTGTTGTTTCTTGTTTAACAGATCTATGTGCCACCATGTGCCTCTCTCTTTTGCAATACAGCTTACAAACAGTGATGGAATTACTGTCAAACACGCTCCTTGGGCACATTCTTCTCTCCTTCACACCTTACCTTTGTATAGCAAGTGATGATTCAACAAGGCCTTTCACATAAAGGATCTTATGTGATCTTTATAAGAACTCTAGAAGATAGAGTTTTACAGAGGAAGAAACTAAGTTCAGAGAGCTTAAGTTACTTGCTCAGACACTCTTGCTAGTAAGGTGGTCCTCAGATGAAAACTTCAGCTTGTAATCTTGTGATTCAGTGTTCTATCAATAACTCTAATAATACCATAATTTTGTCTTGATACTGAGTTTTAAGACATTTTTCTCATCCATTTGCATTTAACCACTTCTAAACTGCCTCTCAATAATGTGCATGTTGTCTATCATCGTTTCAAATTCATTCCAACGAACACCATTCTTGGATGATGATGGCACAGAGGACACTGCCAGGACAAGCCAGCATGTGGACATTCAACCCATTACAGCCCTCAGGGTAGGATGCACTTTTTCACCAGAACTGTTGGATAACCTACAGAGCTTAACACTCCTGATCTTGTCTCCTGACACTGTCCCTGCTCTTCCAGTCCTTGGCTTCTATTCTCAGTTCTGAGTCCAGTATGCCCCTTACTGAAATAATTGGTGTGACCTTCCTACACTACAAGTTGGTGTGACCTCTAATAGCAGTTACCTTACTGTTTTGTAGTGCTGCTATTTGTGGATTTCTATTAATCTCACCCCTCTCCACTCACTCACCCTCTCCTCTGCCCACATCCTACTCTATGCAACATACACACACAGATGTACCCTAGACTACAATTGCGCTGAGAGGAGATAACTATGTCTTACTCATCTTGCTATATCACCCCCAATGCCAGCAGGTCCTAAAATTTTTTGCTGCACTAAATTGACCAGTATACTTTTAAATTAATTATTTGAGTGTCTACTAGAAATTACAGCTAGGTAATTATAGTTGTACATTTTATGACCCACTCTTCCCCCACCTGCTTCTACTCTCATTTTTCTTGTACCACAAATCCTTTCATTCATGTTAATAGCTTTCAGCAAATAACATAATATTTTATTTTGTGGGACAGTCATAATGAGATCTCTAAGTTGTTTCAACCTGAGACTCCAAGATTTGAATTAGTCTGGGAAAAGTTCGTGAAATCACTGTTTATTCTATGGTTCCCATTTAACTTGTCTAGGCAGAATATTCTCTACTCTTTAAAAAATATATCCCCTTCTAAATGAGGACAAGAATTTCATTTTGCTAGGTCAACTAGACCAATGCAATATTCTTTGTTGCTATGCTCAATTATCAAATGGAAAAATTGGAGGAAAACCCAATTTTATTATATACCATAGTCCCATGAGCCAAGTTATAAAAAATATTGTTTACCATGTACTTCTAATCAGGTTTTCAAGATTTTTTTAAAATAGCTTGACAAGATTTAATTTTATTAGTAGAACACGTTTTCTGGATAATTCCTTTTTTGAAATGTAGATGGATCTCGTAGCTAAGGTGTCTTAGAAGGTGACTATTACATTGAAAGTCATGCTACAGGACTAAGGAAACATAATCTCTTTGACATAGGGTCCCATATTTTAGACATCATAATACAGGGTTGGTTGAGGACAAACTTTCTGAGAGGGCTAGCACGTGTGGCCCCTCAACACACACACACTCACATATCTTTAGGTAGAGTGAGATTCTTTTATAAAGCATGGATAAGGCACTTAATGCAAACTTTAAAATGTTTAGCCTATAATTTTCACTAATTACTGTCTCCAGTATGGAGTGCAGCTGGGAAATTAAAACATAAAAACAATGTTTTTTTTTTTTTTGCCTTGTATTTATTGAGCAGGGAAAAGAAATGGAACAATAAGAGATACACTAAGAAAAAGTTCCCTGTTCATAATATATTAAAGGCATTATTTTAGCTGTGCGTCTTTGTTTCTCGTGGGCTAGCCCCTTCCCAGAACACAGAATAAGCGTAGCCTGTGCTCCTATAAATGTTCTCTGGGTTTCTCCAACAGTCCTCCAGTTATCTAGGCCTGCTCTGCCACAGCCTTTCTCTTAAAATAGCTAAATTCATCAGGGATTTGGGGAGGAAATCATTTCATATGGAGAGAACTAAGTTTATGATTTCCAAAAATAAAATGAAACAAGGATAAATGTGTTGGCCATGGAGAGAGGGTTATTGGGAGCATGAGTTTGCAAAGTTTCTTGCCTGAAAGCTATGAACTCTAATTATATTCTGACTTCCACCCAGGAAAATCCAAATTTCCCCTGGTGTTTCACTTACACTCTAAAACAGAAGTATTGTATAGACGGAAAAAATACTGAGTTATATGAATTAAAGGCATTATGTAATTAAAAGCATTTGAGAAATTACATATAAACACTAACCTTCTCCAAAACTATTCATGGCTTACCCCCAAATCCCTGATACCAGGCCCTTCGATGCCCAGTTCACGTTTCCATCTTTACAGCAGCAGCTCACATTTTCTAAATATCTCTGTCTAGTTTTCCTCCTAGCCAGATGACTTAAAATCCCAGGACTGATGTTATCTTTTGTCCCTGAGGAAAATAACTGTGTTCCATATTACTTCAAACTTTGACACCATCTTTGGTCCCTGAATTTTTTATCAGAATCTCCCAGTTTCTTTATTCTTTGTCCAATTATAACTTTTCCCTGGCTTCAAGATCTGTTCCAGCACTGTAGAGGAGCCTGTCTCCTTCCTCAGCACCCACTTGTCAGTCCTTGTTTTCATTTGTTGGTAATATTGTCTTTTGTTCAATCTTCCTTGTAAGCTCCTTGTGAAGAGAATACACACAGCACTCAGACAAGCTCCTTTCTTCACAGATCGTGAAGTAGTACAAATGGCTTGAGAACCTGATCAATCTGGATTCAGATCCCAGTTCTATAGCATAGGCAAATTGAATAGCCTATCTGAACCTCAATGTCTTCATCTGTAAAATGGGACTCCCAATAAGTTCTTAATAAGTGCTGCTGTGAAGATTCAATGAGAATGTGCCTGTAAAGACATCAGTCCACTTCCTGGCCTCACATAAGTGTCTTCCTTAATCCTCCTTTTGCCCTCATTAAGTTCTCAATTACATATCATTATTTCTTCTGACTTCAGACTTCAGGAGTTAAGTCACACATGCTTCCCTTGACTCTGGAAATTTCTTGGAATGTACTGTTAGTCTCTCCTAACTTCATCTAAGTTATTCATGTCATGCAGATTATAAATCTATTCTAACTGCTAGTTAAGAGTCAAGATCTTGCTAATTCCCTACTAGAAAAACTACAAGAAAGAGCAAAGACACACAATCATGGTTTCTGGGTTTTAAATATGCTCTTCTTTTCCAAAAGTTTGGTCAAGTGCGAACATTTCAAACTTGAATTCAGCACTTTTCCCAAGCAAGCAATCAGTATATACCCATGCCAATTTGGCATACCCTTGCACAGTGTGATATTCAATATAAAAACAGGTTATAAGAAAAGAATCAGAAATTGTAATAAAGTAGAGGAGGGGAAAAAATTCTAATGGAGTTCAGGACCAAAATTGAGCTGTCCAAATCTATTGTTTATATGTAGGTTTAATTTTACCAGAACTGCTTGCTCAGCTTAACATAAATCCAGGGGCAAAAAGCCACTTTCACATGAAGAAATATGAACTGGAATTCATAGATGGAGCAAGAAAAAAAGTTCAGCTCTCATCTGTCTACATGAGTAGAATTATTTCACTAACGTTCTTTCTGATTCATGGTTTCTACTTTGTGACAATTTTAGACGGAGACCACGAAAAGTAAAAGGTCTCTTTTGCAGCAGAAGAGAATGAGTAATTTGCTCATATTTCATATTGGCTAAGGGATGACGAATGAGTCACTGGTATATCCAAAGATGGATCACTGCTGGGTTTGCAAGTTTGCCCCTGACCACTGGCCCTCTTAGGTTGGGGTGGAACCAATGTATTCAGAGATCTCGCCAAAGAAAGCAGAGAGCGTACAGATTCTTTCTGATGAGTGCTGTATATCACTGTACTTTAGATCTCTGGGTTCTCAGCTCAGGAACTACAAATGTGACTCAGCGAGGTAGCGCATTCAAAAGGGCTGCTGGACATTATCTTCACCACACCTTGCCCTTCACTCCTCCACCCGCCTTCTTTTACAGTTCTAACTATAAAAAAAAAGAAAAGAAAATTTAAAGTACTCTAATTCTATGATAATCTTCCTTGAGCTGTAATACATATTAGACTGTGAAAGGCTGCCTCAAACTACGGACAAATTTTCCCAGATATCAACACCCAAGGAAGATTCCTGGTAGAAAGGATGGGGAGTTTATTTCCTCTGGAGCAGCTATTTCCTTAGAATAGTCTATTGAAATGTCCTTTGTTACTGTGAGCTGTAACCTGCTTATGATTTGGGCTATCAATTTGGGTTTTGCCCTACTGAGTTGCAGAAAAGTAGTGTGTTTCTTCCCCATCACAGTTCTTCAAAATCTTGATGTCTCCTCTTAGGTTTATTTTGTTCTTTATTAAACAGGACACTTTCTTTCCTTACACTCAATGCATTCAAAAAACATCACAGTTGTGCAAAACTACAAAAATAGGACATTGATATCTCAAACAGCAGTAAGAAAATCTATCTGTAGGGGATCAACAGCCCCAATCCTTTCTCCTCTATAAATATTGGTTTCCAGTGCAGCTGAAATGTAGACTCATTTGCAGATGTCTAAAAAGAAAACAAATGCTAGAAATATTTTCCAAAAGAATCAACACTCCTGGAGTTAAGCTTTATCACATTGGCAGATCTCCAAAAAGGAAACATCCTCTTCTTACTTGACACCAACACTTCCAGAATATGAAGCTATTCTTTGGGCCAGATAAGTCAGTAGGGTAGTAATCATGAGTTGAGTTTCTAAGTGGGGTCTACAAAAGAATCCAGTGCAGTGAAAAGACTAGATCTATCAAAGGTGAATTTAAATCACAGAACTATACGTTCAATGCAACTGTTGTAAATTAATGGTTTCCCATCAAAAATGACAAATTTTATTGAATGGCATCATAGATTCTGAAGCCAGATGTGCTCTGTATTCATATGATAACAGAAGATGAATGTTTTCTGTATATATCATCCTGAATTTGTTTTTGTGAAATATTGAGACATTTTTCCCTTTGCTTTTGAGTTTATCAAGGCCAAAATACCTAGTCCATTCTTTAGGTGAAGAGACAAATTTGAGTTATTATTCACTAAATATTTTTTTCTTTTTTACAAATGCCCAGGCTTTTCTTTTCCTATTCCCTAAGAAAAGATAGTCTGTAGTCTCACCTAAACTATAAAAGAGATAAAATGGAGATTTCAGATACTGACACGTAGCTACCAAAAAAGCAAAGTGAGGATTTGCTTCTTGAAAACTATTTGGTGCATTAATTTTCCAGAGTTCCCATCAGATGTCATCAAATTCAACACACTGTGCAGATGGGAAAGACTGACTATTGAAACAATTAACTATTGTGAGTCATTTCCTCAATCTGCTTTTGTTTTAGCCAATATGTCAAGTGGTGACAGACACTGTTAAATTTCACAAGCTCCAATGTCTTCTTGGAAACAGCATAATACAATTGACACAGCTCAGCTTGATAAATCTGCCAAACTCGTGGTGGGGCTCTTTACTTCTACTTTTCAATGCCAAAATCTAAAGTTATTATGCAGAACCTATTCAACGAGAAGAGCACAAAGTCCACTTTATTTTCACTGAATACTCCCACTTGATCACCTGCTGGTGGCTCTTAGTTTCCCAAGCCCTTTGAATTGAGGTTAAAATGAACAAGGTAAAAATTTCACTTATTCAGTGTCCACTATCTCAGAAAAATGCCATCGTGGAGCCTGAGTTTTCTTGAAGTTGCCGCTTGCTTCAGTTTGGTCTGAAATTTTATTACTTTAGGTGACTTAGTTTACCACTTATCACTTTAGATGACTTTTAGATGATCAAAAGTCACTTGCCCTCATCTAACCAAAACATTTTCTAATCTTGGAGGCATGACTTTACTATTTGTGTGCATCATGTTATTTGCATGTATAAGGTAGAGGAAGAAAAAAACCATGGTGCTGTCCCACAACAGGTGTCTTACTCCAATCAGGAAAAGAGATTCTTAGGCAGTTTGTCCTTCACAAGCGTCTAACTTACCATCCTTTCTCGCTCCTCCATTTATCTAGCACAGTAGCTCACCACCTTCTAGAAGTCAGCTCTGACTGTCTCTAGAGGGAAGTACAGTGAGTCCTCAGAAACTCAGGTAAGCCAGAAGCCAGGCCAACTCCCATTCCGGAAGGGGATCCGAGCCAGCTGCCGCAGCCAGCTCTGGGCAGACGAGGCATTTTTCAAAAGGAGCGACCAGTCAACTAATATTTGACAAAGGAGCCAAGATACACAGTGGGGAAAGGCTAGTCTCTTCAATAAATGGTGTTGGGAAAATTGGATAACCACATGCAGAAAAATGAAATTGGACTTACACCACTCACAAAAATTAACTCAAAATGGAGTAAAGACCTAATCATAGACATGAGACGATAAAACTCCTAGAAGAAAACACAGAGAAAAGGTTCTTTGACATTGGCCTTGGCAATGATTTTTTGGATATGACACCAAAGGCATAAGCAACAAAAGCAAAAATCAATAAATGGGACTACCTCAAACTAAAAAGCGTCTGCACAGCAAAAAAACAACCAACGAAATGAAAAAGAACCTACAAAACGGGAGAAAATATTTGCAGACCACTTATTCGACAAAGGGTTAATATCCAAAATATATAAAGAACTCATACAATAACAAAAAAAAGTACAATTTAAAAATAGGCGGAGGAACTGAATAGACATTTTTCTAAAGAACACATACTAATGGCCAGCAGGTACATGAAAAGGTACTCAACACCACTAATCATCAGGGAAAAACAAATCAAAACCACGATGAGATATCACCTCACAACTATTAGAAAGGCTATGATAAAAAAGACGAGAGATAACAAATGTTGGCGAGGATGTGGAGAAAAGGGAAACTCGTGCACTGTTGATGAGAATGTAAATTGGTGCAGCCACTATAGAAACAGTATGGAGGTTCCTAAAAATAGAACTACTGTAAGATCTAGCAATTCCACTTCTGTGTATACACCCAAAGAAAATGAAAGCAGGATATCAAAAAAAATCTGCACTCCCGTGTTTATTGCAGCATTATTCACAATAGCCAAGACATGGAAACAACGTAACATCCCATCAATGGATGAGTGGATAAAGAAGATGTGGTGAATATATTCAAGGGAGTATTATTCAGCCACTAGAAAGAAGAAAATTCTGCCGTTTGCTATAATATGGATGCATCTTGAGGGCATTGAGCTAAGACAAATAAGTCAGACAAAGACAAATACTGTATGATATCACTTCTATGTGGAATCTAAAAAAGCTGACCACAAAGAAAGAGAAGGTAGAATAGTGGTTACCAGGCACTTGTGTGGGAGAAATGGGCAGATGTTGATCAGAGGGTACAAACTTCCAGTTAGAAGATGAACAAATTCTGAGGGTCTAACACACAGCATTGTGAACATATAGTTAACAAAATACTCTACTATATACTTGAAAGTTGTTAAAAGAATAGATCTCAAGTGTTCTCACCACAAAAAAGAAATGGAATTATGTGATATGGTGGAGATGTTAGCTAACGCTCTGAGGGTAATCACACTGTAATACTAAGTGTATCAAATCAACACGTTGCACACCTTAAACTTCCACAATGCTTGTCTATTATATCTCAATACAGCTGGATAAAATAAACTACAGGAGTGACCATTCTAGATAATGCAAAGGCAGCAAATGACCCAAGATTAGACAGAAAATAGAAGCTGGTATACAGGAAAAAAACCAGTAGTTGGGGATTCTGGCAGTCACCAGAAAGACTGTCCAAACTCAGCAGGACCCCAGCCAGCAAAATGCACACAACTGCACTGACTGGTCTCACATCAAATTCATGACCACCAATCTCAAAGGCTCCCTTCACATTCCTGGCAGTCACACCACATTTCTCTAGTACTTTCCACTCTCGTAGATGACTTTTCTCACCTCACCTCTTGTAAAACCTTTCCAACCCCTCCTTTCCCATCCATTCTACAGACCTTGCTTCCTCCTCATTTTAAAAAAAAATTGAAACAACCAGAAAAGAATCTCCATGGATTTCCACCACCATATCAACCTACCTATCAACATTTGTGCCCCTGGAGTGTGGTTTTCCACCTGTGAACACACTCTCCATGCACCTTTCTACAGCTAATGCCTTCTCCTGAGCACCAAATCTTTTACAATCTCGAGGATAGGAACTCAGCAATTCACCCATCCTCCTCATCCTCTTCTAGATCATCAAACTCCCCTCTTCGCTGGGTCTTCTCCCTTTTCATACAGACGTGATCCTAATTCTCCCATCTTAAGGATAATGCATATGTATATATATATGTATGTATATATATATATCTTTTAGAGACTAAGGAATGCTTAGTGATCATCTAAGCTAGTGGTTCCCAAACCTGAGTCAACATTTGAATCCCCTGGGGAGCTTTAATAAGAATCCCAAGGCCAGGGCTCCTGCTCCTCCAGAGATTCTGATTCAGTTGGTCTGGGGGATGACCTGGGCATCAGGATTTGGTGCATTTCATGTGATTCTAACGTGCATACAAAGTTGAGAAGCACTCATCTAGCTTAGATTTATCATTAAACGAGGTAACGAAAGTCAAGAGAGGTGAAGCAGCTCACACAAGCCCAGGCAGATCATTAGCGGTAGAGCCAAGACGAAAATCCAGCAAAGCTGATTCCCAGTCCAGTGCCCTTTGGACAACATCAGGCAATATGTCATACACACAAATGTAATCTTTGGCAAAGAACTATGAATGCCACCATAAGTAATGAACTTGCTAATTGTTTATCTCCACTGGGGATATTGGCCTTTTAGTCTTCAGTCACAAAAGGAGAGCTCAAAACCAGGATGCTGAGCAGGGGAGTGTAATGGGGAATGTGAAGAAACCTCTGCCGTGGTACCCACAGCAGATGCTTCAGAAGTTTGGGGATGGCAAGGGACCTCGGGGAGGGTGCCGATGAGTAGCATGAGGCGCGGTGTGATAAATGGAGCTGTCTTTTTCCCATTACGGGAACATAGCAAGTTTCAAGAAACAAATCAGAAACCTGGAATGATTAATTGTGCGGTCTACAATGAGTCCTGCTGTGTTTGTCTATGAATCCCTTTGCTCTGCAGATTAGACACACCAGGTGCAGAGAAACACCTGGCTATGATGAACCCTCTGAATTCCTCAGCAAGTCAGTCCAAAAAAGGTGAGCAGTAGTTTTGTTTACAGGTGAACAGTGGGAAGGGAATCAAAGCTGGTGAGAAAACTGATGTGGTGGGATAAGACCAAAGCATCCCTTTACCAGGAAGCCGAGCTGTCATACCTCTGGCTTTGCTTCCTCTTTTTCTAGACCGACTTGGCATCGGTGAGGAACAAAACACTTTAAGGAAGTCATCACTTCAGTCTTAGGTCTTCCCATCCAAAGATTTTGCACTCCCCTTAAGGAGCTTTCAGCTAAGCATTAGCAGAGAAGAGATAGTAGTTGAGTTCATGGGTTCCTGGGTCCAAATCCCAGTCTATTGTCCATGTGACATTGCACAAGTTACCTAAAGTTTCTGTGCTTCTCCATCTGCCCTACCTATAAGATAAAGCTAATAAGGCCCACCTCAGAATTCTTGTGCACGTGAGACATCGATGTAAGCTACCCGAAACAATCAATAAATGGTCGCTATTGTTAAGCAAGATCACAAGGAAGAGTTCTGTTATTTTTCTTTAAAGTTTTACGAGCACTTTAACATGACTGTTTGCATGCTAAATAAACATGTCAATTACACGTGCTGGTTGACCCTTTCTGAAGCTGACCAGGCACACTACTATTTAGTCAGCTAATTTTGTTGTACTATAGAGGTAGCATTGGCTTGGTAGAAAGATCTGGATTCAAATACCAGCTCCATTGTTTACTAATTGCAAGCCTTGAAAAAGTTGCTTAATCTCTCTATGCCTCATCTGTTTTTTAAAAAGTGGGAAGAAAAACACCTCATTTCAGTTGTGAAAATTAGATAATGCAAACACCTAGTACATAATAGGTATCTATAACAAAGGACAATTGACAAGACAGCACATATATACTTTAGGGTAATAAATTTTCTCTCCCTTTTTAATGCTCTCTACTTGTTTTCACTAACGTATACCACATTTCGCCAAATGAGTTTGAATTTGTTATGTTTTATCATGTTGTTTAATTCCAAGTAAAGCTGGATAGCAAGCAACCATCTCAGAGTATCTCTTGGGGAGAGTGTCACCCAGAACAGATTAATGTAGATGAAAATCTTTTAAAAATATCCAGAGGGAAAAAAATCTAAAACCTCTTTTAGTCACACCTCACCCCCTTCGAGAGAGGAAGTTCTTACATTTTCTCTAGAGTAAACAATTGGGTTTAGATTAATTGAAATCAAGGAGAAAAACCCAGAGATCTGTGTAAAACAGAGTGTATCTCTGATAAGTGTTTCCAAATATGTGGTAAAAAAAAATTGGTACATTACATATTTATGCCTTGCCTGGTTTCAAAAGAACCAAGGAAGTTAAATTAGGTTGATTTATTTCCTAAAGTGGTCATTTGGATCATGTTACCAATAATGGGACATCAGCATCTCTGAAAGCAAAAGATTTGAAATGCATGAAGACATTTTTATGGTCTGCCATGCCTATTTCTCAAATAGTTGAAATCTGATATTGCCTTAGGCAGGTTCCCTGGAAGTGGACACTGAGACGAAGATTCATGTGCAAGTGGTTCATGAAGGAAGTGCTCCCAGAGAAAGAACTAGTGAGGGACAGGGGAGCAGGATAGAGAAGGAAAGAAGGCAGACAAGTGTTCCCATGGAGGGAGCTCCATTCTGATCCTGCAGAGTACTCTGGAGGGTTCGTTACACCTCAGAGTACTCCCAACCTGAAGTAAGGTAAGGGGGCTGGATCTTGCCTACAGCCGCACCTGTCGGTCGTTGGCCAGGCCCTCCTGGGAGATGACCCATGACCTCCCAGATGCTGCCTGCCCTCTAGAGCAGTTCACGGAAGAGTCACAGAGGCTGGCTCTTGGAAGTGAGAGCACAGGACACTGGGGGAAAGACACAGCAAAGCAGGAAAAGATAACTTCCTCGGGAGCAGGGACAGAATGAGAGAAAAAATGCAGAGACAGTGAGCTTTCCTCTCAATTATTCCAAAGCAACTTTTTTCTTTCATTATACTCCAGTTTTTCTATTACGAATATTATGAACACAAAACATAGAAACAGTTGAGATATACATTATCCCCTACAACTAGAATTGCATCAATGTAACCCAGATCATACAAAATAAGCAAGAAGCAAACTAGTGTGTTCACGTTAGAAGTTTTTTTATATTACACACAGGGTTAACAGACTTGGTCCAGCACCACGGCTAGGTTGAGTGTGCATAGAGGTAGCTGAAGATGAGAGAATGGCTATTCTTTAGTTATGATTGTGAGACAACAAAAATTTACAAGGATAATGGGGATTCTTTATATTAATTTCCCGTACACTTATAAGAACAACCATATGGTTTTTATAAATCTTTTTTCCAATGTTATTTTGTTTTGATTCTACTTATTAAAATGTAATTTCATGTTGAAACTAAAAGTAATAAAATTGGGCTTGGATTTTATACATCTTTTTTATTTCATTTTTCTAGTTATTCGTTTTTATTTTGTTTCATGATATTGTCAGCCCAGGACAGACTGGAAATTTTAACAGACTTGGTCCAGCACCACAGCTAGGTTGAGAATCATTGCTCTATCCTACCCCAGGCAGGCTGCCTCCCTGGGGGAGTAAGTTCAGCCTCGGAGGCAGAGCCGGGAGGAAGGGGCTCACCCACATTAACAATGATGACGCTACAGTGAAAAGCCGGCCCTCGTTCGCTAGTGGTTAAGATTCAGGGCTCTCACAGCTGTGGCCCAGGCTCGTTTCCCGGTCAGGGAACCACACCACCCATCTTTCCATTATCATGCTGTGGTGGATGCATGTTGCTGTGATGCTGAAAGCTATGACACCAGTGTTTCAAACACCAGCAGGGTCACACACGGTGGACAGGTTTCAGCAGAGCTTCTAGACTAAGACACACCAGGAAGAAGGACGTGGCCACATACTTCCAAAGAAACTGGCCATGATAACCCTATGTATAGCAGCAGAGCATCATCTAATACAGCAACAGAAAGATGGAGCCAAAAGACCAGCAGTGTTCAACTCTGCCGTCCACAGGGTCAGGGTCACTAGGAGTCAGACCCCACTCCACAGCATTAATAGCAATCCATAATAAGAACAGCTCTGTCTGAAACACGGTAACACATGATTCAAGAGAGGATATGAGGTCCGCTTCATCAACTATGAAAGCTAAATCAAGACCGCATACGTTCTGCAGTGATTTGAACAAGTTTTTCCTCAAGACTGAAACTAAAAAGAAAGATGAAAAAGTAGGGGTGCCATCTTGTGGAGAGATCAACCAATACCAGCTCCAGCCTGGCCCTCAGCCTCCCCACCCCCAAAAGCAGGCCTTTCCCCTCCTCAGGGCCTCCAACACTCTTTCTTTCAAAACAAGACTCAAGAATAAGAAAAACGCCCCTGACTGGCCCATTTTCCTTCCCAGCAGAGCCGCGTGTGGTGAGGCTTTCGGTCGGCCTCTTTAATCAGGGGACATAAAGATTCCACCTGCTCAGGGCTGGAGGGTGCCCCTCTGTGGAGCAAAACCCCTCCGTTCCCCCCACCCCATCCAGCTGTTTTTCTCCGTCTTTCACCCGTCACAGAAAGCCGATGAAGCAGGCAGAGGGCACCTGGGGGCCAGCCCAGGATTAGCTTCACCGGGTGCGACAAATAGATGGCGTGTGGGGAGGGCTTTGAAGTCAAGTGCTGCCACAAACAGTAGTGTTTTGCAGAAATGATGGTTGTGAGGGATTTAGGAAGTCATCTGTCACCTGTTTTTAAGCAACACCACTCAAAGCAGGCTGGCAATAAGAATGGCAATCCCATTTTCAATGCCTTTTTTCCAACCATTCCCGGAGAATTAATTTAATGCACAATAGCCATCCATATCCAGAAATAGGTCCTTAGATTGAATGTATGTGTCAACTCCTGCCTTCTGTATTCAGTGGATATGAAGAGAAAAATATGTACAGAGAGACGATCTCCTTTTCAGGTTTGAATGATGGATTCATTTACTTTTTCCTGAATTTCTAATTTTTCTAAATTTTCAGTCATAATTTTAAGGCCATTTATAGAGTGCCCTTGTAAGACTTTGGGTTGTAAACAACAGAAATACAACTCAAATGTCCTGAGAATGGGAGAAAAAAGAAAAGGAAATGGGTTGATCCATGAAACTTGAATTCTAAATAAGATTCAGGTATGGCTGGATCCAGGTGCTTAAACAATGCCACTGAGTATCTCTCTTTGTCTCTATCTCTCAGCTACACTTCCTTTCACATGTGGCTTTATTTTGAAGTCAGGCTATCTCCACCTGGCAGGGGTAATGACAATCAGCAGTGGAGTATTCACTGCTCCACCCCCAGCACCCCAGCAGATGATAGTCTGCTATCATCACTCAAGCACATTAGTCTCAGGGAAAACTACTCTGGCCCCACCTGTTTACATGTCAGCTCTCAGCACCACAAAAGATTATCACAACAGAACCACACAGGGTGAAAGAGGGTTGGCTGCAGAAAAAAGAGACCAGTGATTCGGAGTAGGACACTGAGCACCCTCTGCTATGTGCCTGGATCGGGCTGAGTGTAAGAGAATCATGTCCTGGCCCGGTGTTCTTGGCCCCAGTCTGTATACCCAGGGACCAGGTTTGGCTTTCAACCACACCTCTCAGCAAAATTCTTTCTGTATCAGGATGTCAAGAGGAGATTTTTTTTCTCCTCCTGTCTTTATGTTATAAATAAGGCCTAAAGCTGAGTTCCCAAAAAAGCAGGCACCTCACATTCTAAAGAAGGGATTCAGCTGCTGGGATCAACTATCCCTCCAGAGCTTTCTGCGAGGCTCAGAGACAGACCCATCTGCCACCACCCATAGCCACTGGCCACTCTTGTTTCCATGGTGCAGGGGAAGGCAAGCAAGCCTCGGCGGAAGGACGGACTTGTGGGGGGTGGTTACTCCCTCCCCAGAGTCACATGAGGGAAGCACCAAGAAATGTTTGCAAAGATTGGGGGCGGCCCCATCCCTCCCCCATTCTCTGTCCCCTCAGAGGGTGCAGAGGAGCGGTTCCCTCGTTTCCACATGAAGGAGCCCGGCCGTGAGCGAGGGGTGTGGCAGGAGCCCTGGGTCAGTGGGGGCGGCTCTGGGCCCCAGGCCAAGTGTGTACAGCCAAGTCACTTAAAGAGTTCTGCTAAACCCACAATTGTTTGTCATCTTGCAATGGTAACCCAGCAAATTACGAGCAAAATAGGAATGCACCATTAAGCGGCCTATATGCACACCTGTATATGTGCACTTGTCTATGTGCATCAGTTAAAAAACACTGAGAAGGGGGTGTGATGAGTACATCCCGAACAGACTTTGACTGCCCTCCAGAGGGGCTCTGTGGTCACAGCAGACTCCAGGGGGAAGCTGAAAACCTCCTCAAGGAAACCTTTAAAACCCCCTATTGACGCCATGACAGCGGAAGCCACCAGCCTTAAATAGAACTCGATGGAACCACCTGAACCAGAGTCCCCTGGGGCCAGGGTCCGTTCCCCTGGCATCTCAGCAGTCACACGAAGAGACCCCTACCTTCCCATCCCTCCTCTCTGTCCCTGAGCAGACGAGCCAGCAACACAGAGCCAGGCCCGGTTCCCCCATCCTTTCCAAACTGCCAGGATCACAGCGCTGGCCTGTGCTGAGGGCAAAAGGAAACTAGCTTGAAACTGAGGTCCATGACCAGGGCTGGGAGCTGTGGTACAGGAGCCAGAAGAGTGAGTGTGAGGGAGGTGGGTGTGGCACTGGGTGTGGTCCTATTCAGACCTTTGGAGCAGCAGGGCTGACTGAAGTCCACATGAAGGAGCTGGACCCTGACTGGAGCCTGAGCACAGTAAAATAATTTCTAAAGCAATCCTTATGGTGGCTCCTGCGGTGTAGCATCTTCTTTGGCCAGCGGAGCTCCTCTTCACATAGAAGACTAGTCCCTGGCCTAGCACAGCAGGGTTGAATCCTGGCAAGCTGTGTGTTCTTGTAGAAGTTGCCCAACCTCTCTGAGCCGCAGGTTCCTTGTCATAAAATGAAGACCAATAAAGAAGATTGTTGTGAGAATTAAATAAGTAAAAATGCTTAGAACTGTGACAGACACAGGAATACTGTGCTAGTACCGACCGTAATTATTCTGTTACCCAGAGGGGTTACTCTCATAACTAAAAGAATGTGATGGATTCTAGAATGGATCTAGATAATGATGACAAATTCCTCAAATAAGTAAAATACAGGTAGGTCTCTGCAGCAAGAGAAGCTCATATCACTAAGGGACCGAATTATCATTTCGCTATATGCTGACTATATTAAATGCATAGTTTGGTCTGACCTATCCCCAGCTAAATTAGGGAAACCTTAGTTCAGGTTTAGAAAATGTTTTTAAAATATTTCAAGATTCTACAGTACAGAAAATAATACCATATCTGCATTATCTAGTGTCTTATCTCAAAAAAAAATAAGAATGTCTATTCCTTTAACAGGTAAGAAAATGAACAGAACTGAATCAAAGGACCACTCCTCCCACTACACCATTCTCCACACAGCAGCCAGAGCCATCTGTTAAAAGAGTAAGAGAGACAGGCTCCTCTCCTTGCTTGCAAGGGCTTCTCCTCATCACACAGAGAGTGGGATCCAAGCTCCTTCCTGTGACCTGCCAGGCCTGACCACGTGCTGCCCTGGACTCCGCTCCAGCCTTCTCACCTTCCCCTTGCACCTCCCAACCACACTGGCCTTGCTCCCCAAACCTGCTGAGCTCCTTCTGTCCTCAGAGTGTTATACCTGCTGTTCCCCTCACCTGAACACTTTTCCCCATGGTCTACCCCTACCCCATATTCAGGACGCTACTCAAATGCCACCCCCTTAGAGAGACCTCCGGGATCCTCCTTTTTAAAATAGCTCCCCTATTTCCCCCATCGCTGCACCCCCTTATCTGATTTAGCACTTATCCTTATCAACATAGCACTTATCCACAACTCAATCCATTTGTTTGTTTTGTTTAATTTCTGCCCCACTAGAAGAGAAATTCCCCCTAGAGTGGAACTTGGCTTATCCACTGATAAATTTCCAGTGCCCAGAAAGATACCAGGCACATAGAAGGAAATAGAGAAATCTTCACCGAAGGAAGGAAGGAAAGAATGATGAGGGATTCACTTTCTCCCAAGACAGTCCATTTATTCCATCCCTCAACTGCAAACTGCCTGGCTAATTTTTCATGGGTTGTTCCTATTACTATCTTCTGGAGCAAAACATACTATACAGACCCTCATCTGCCATGATAAATGTTTGTTGGATGGATGGATTTTGGTCTCAATCTGTGATATAGCAGGATCCTTGCACACCGTTCACTCATTTTCATTTAAGTAAGTAAACACTTGGAAATATCTACAATTCTTTTGCTCCTCACCAGTCATCTCCTTGTGTCATCATTTATTAATTTAAAAATATAGGTTTCAGGTCGTCGCTGAATATTTTCTTGGCTAGAAGTTTCCCATGAACGTCAGACCTCAGGAAAACATACCTGGATATTTCTAGGTACAGAAAACCGTGACTATGATGTCTTCTGTCCATGAGTCTATCACATATTTTACTTGCTGCTGGTGAGCTTTCTCATTTCATCTCTCAAGCAGTGAAACCGCCCAGCTTCTGCACGTATCCAGTCATTGTCCTTGGCAGTTCCTGCCAACTGTTCTTACTTCGACCTGCTTTTTGTCAGATAAGATCCTCTACCTTCCCCCTAGCTGGCACCCTCCCACTCCTTATGCGCAGCCCGCAGCCTCGGGCCCTTCCCTGGCCTCAGCTGTCATTTTTCTTCACAAGTGCCAAGTCCCCCTCTCTTCTCACAGGTTCCACCCACTTCAGAGGCTGCATCAGCAACATGGCAAGTGCTCTAAGCTCCGCAGCTCAACTCCATCCATCAAAGGCCTATCCACATGCCCCAGCTCTGCGGAACAATTTGGAGTTATTTTGGTTTTACGAGAAAACTAACCATGTAGAGTGTTTGAGGTGAGACGAAAGAAGAAAGAAAAATGGTTGCAGACTCAGTGCTGAAATCTAATCAGGAGAGGTAAGGAACTCCTGCCACAGAGGATTGGACATTGCCCGGTGACTTTGTAGCTGGAGGACACTGTTCAAAGTTGACACTCTTTACTCAGGAGATAGTCAACAGTGGCTCAGAACTCAGGGCTATGCTTGCACCACAGCTCCCGTGCTGTCCTCTCAGTGCGTCCCAAACATGCCCCTGTTAGAGAGGTATACACACACACACGGGTACACACACATGGGTACACGTGTAAACACACATCCATGGGTACACACACACACAGCTTGCTCACTTTCTAGGTCCTCTAGCCTTTAGCATAATATCTGGCCCATCATTATAACAGCCAAGACTTATCATCTCTCAGACCCTGTGCTAGCAGTTTACAAAAAGGATCCTATTTATCCCTTCTAACCATACAATGAGTAGAACTATTATAGTCTCCATTTTACAGAAGAGGACACTTTTATGCATTTATCTCTCATTTATTTCTCTTATTTAACCAGCATCTATAAAGAAGCTCTTATTGACCACAATCATCCAGCTGAAGTTGCCGGAACAAACAGACATGTGGAATGTAGGGGTGATTTACAAGCTCTCTCCCTGATCACAGGCTGCCTCCTTCCTGCAGAGCACGCAAAGCATAGAATAGCAGAGAAAGAGGTCACGACTGAAGGCAACTATGGGAAAAGAAGGAACATTTGCTAAGGCTTTCTGCCATCTCCTCTCATGCAGTCACAGCTCTGTGAAACAGGCACTAAGAGTCTCCATTTTACAGCTGAGAAGGTTGAAGGCCAAATAATAACCAGAGGAATACGATTGGAGCCCAGATCTGTCACCCCTGTTTTGTAAGAGTCGAAAGATGGGTGTCTCGTGTCGGTTCCACCCCTTGCTAGTTGTGTGACCTGGGGCAAGTAACAAAAGCTCTCTTGACACCTGAGTCATCATCCATCATCTGGAAAAAGGATTCACTGGATTGGTGGGAGAGCGAAAATGAAATAATGGGTAGGAACCTCTTTGAAAAAGGATAGAGCACTTCATAAATGTTAGCTTCCCTATTTCCTGTCCGTCTGCCCCAGCTTAGCTCAGAGTCATGTCCTCAGGGGAGCCCTCCCTAACCTTCCCAACAATCCTGGCTCCCCTTAGTACGCTTCCCCCTTTGTGTGCCTTGCTAGAGCCACAATTTTACATTTCTGCGCTTTATCAGATGGTCGACCTGCCTCTCCAGTCCGTAGCTCCGTGGAGGTCTTGCTCAGTATTATCATAACTCCAGTCCTTGGCGCTGTATCTGGCACTTAGTAGGCACAAAATAAATATTTGTGGATTAAATGCATCAATATATTAGTGTTAATATAAAGTGATACATTTATATAATCATAAAATATATAATTATAATTTATAAAATTCAGAATTAGAAAAGGAAAAATTAACACCCTGTTTATCACTCAGAAGCCATATTTCTAGTCATCCTAATCATCTAGAACTTAGAGGTAAAAAAGGAAAACATTGCTCCCATGTGGAAAATGACTGTCATAAAGTCCACACACTTGACTCTTGAGGAGAGGTGGGCCCACCCTGGAGCCATCATTCTGACAATCGAGTGTAAAATAAGGCAGGCGGTGACAGCGGCTGGGACACCTGACAGCTGGTAAAGTGACAGCCAACAGCAGCAGAGGGAGGCAGAGTCTGAAGGAGCAGGCTGGCTCTCCAGCACAGCAGGTCAGAGGCATTTAGCAAGAGGGCCACTGGCCCACACACCTCCAGCATCCCCCAGAGACACACCGCCGCCACACAGTGCAATGGCTGATGTTCAAGGAAGGGCCTGAGTCTTCAATAAAGGGAAGTCATGTCTGAGCCACTCAGTGTACAAAAAAGGGAGATGGTCGGAGATCCCAGTGATGTCTGTGCCTGCCAGTGTGAAAAGCAAAACTGTCTGAGCTGTCAATAAACTTCCTTAAAATGGAAAATATGTATGTCACCCTATGACCGCTCTGTATAACTGAGGTGTTGGTGAGTACAAGCTTTCCATGAGACATAGGGTAGGACCACTTATTTGTGTTTACATCTCCCCTCTCAGAAGTCTTCACATCTCCTCCCGTGGTTTTATAAGTCAGTCCCCAAAACAAACCTCAGAGCATGACAATATTTTCTTATAAGAGTGACCCGAGTAAGATACGATTCCATTCCCATCCCTCCTTTCTAGTGGGAAAACACGGAACCCGATGCCAACTTACCAGGCAGTGAAGGGGGAGGGGTCATGGCGAGGGACAAGGTGATAAAGACGAAACTAGGATCATCTGCAGATTTAAACAGGGAAAGTTTCCTAATTGGTACAAGAGCAAGGAAGTCTCAGTGAAAGCCAGGACAGAAGAGAAGTTTGCTCTCATGGTTAGAATTCCTGCATCCACTCGTATAGGCAGCTTACTGGCTGTCTAACCTTAGGCATCTCTCTTAACTGTACTGCATCTCAGTTTCCATGTCTGTAACATGGGAAAATGACAGTACCAACCTCATAGGTTTCGAGGATTAAACAGCTCGTATATGTAAAGAACAGCAGTGGCAATAGGAAGAGCTATTTAAGTGCTAGCTATTGTGATTGTTAATATCACTGTTATTAAGGACCTATCCTGTATGGTATTCTAAGCTCGGCATGGTAGCTAGAGCAGGGCAGAAGACAGATATGGGAAGACAGATGATAACCAAATGAACAGAAACAAGAATTATAGCTTTAGGTAAGGGAGAAAAGAAAGAAAGGTTGCTATGGTACAGAAAATGCTGATGAGGGGCTAGCTTAGCTAGAATGATCTGGAAAGGTCTCTGAGAGGAGTGAATATTTCAGATAAGTAGTCAGTTGTTCTAGAACTAGGAGGAAACTTGCTCTAGGCACAAGAACCAGGGAATGCAAAGACCTCGGAGCAGAAAGAAGGCAGAGGGCACGTTCTAAGAACAATTAGGAAGCTTCCTGTGCCTGGAGCTGAGGGAGCCAAAGGGAGAATGAAGCCCAGCAAGGCTGGAAAAGTAGGCCAAAGAGAATGGAATGACAGTCTGAAGCTAAAGACTTCATCCCAATGCAGATGTACCCTAATTAAGTCACACGCCCTTAGGAACATGACTGAGAGGATGAGCAGAGCGCATTCTCTTCGCCATTTGCGTATTGACGCCCATAGTATAGGACCATACCCAGGAGTAATTATCATACCATTAACCTTCTCTCTAAGTTTCTTAAATAAATAATCACTCTTAACGGTAAATAGATACTTATGACTATTTTGTGAAAGTCATATAAACTCTAATAAGACGAAGAGGTTAGGGGAAAGAACCAACATTCATCCAGCCCCTTCTATGCATCAAGTACTGTTCCAGACACTTAACAGATATGTTCAATCATTTCATTCTCAGAGCAGCTACATGAGGAACTAGCTCTATTTCACACGAAAAGATGCTGAGTTTAACATCAGAGATGTTAAGTAACTTACCCAAGGCGACCCAGCTAATAAGGCAGAACTTGGATTTGAACCTGGATCTCTCTGGCGCCACCATTCATTCCAGCAACAGCTATTCATTCAATATTAAGCACTTCTCATGAGTCACATTTCATTTAATTGATTCATCTCCATGTCCCTTTGACATTTGACATTTTACCTTTCTTATGACCAGGAGCATAGCAGCTAAGAGCCAAGACATTGGCAGACGCAGCTAACAAAGGCTGATGCTAAATTCATGTGTTGTAAATAATAGAAGGCTCCACAGAGAGGATCCATAGGCACTAACCCACTCGAGACTTCTTAAAGAATAAGCGGTTTACTATGAAAAGAGAAGTTTAGAGCTCTTGAGCATCTTGCAAATAGAAAACTAATTTGCCTTATCAGTTTTGGTCCACTGTGCTTGATCCTCGGGATAATTTGTGAGCCACTGTCTCAGCCTCACTTATATTGTAGTCTTTTATCATATGGCTGCAAGATATATTTCTTGCTGTCAAAACTAATCAAAGCATCTAAAGAAACCAAAGCCAGCTTATTTACTTCCTCAGAGATCACAGCAAATGTCCTCCTGGTATTTTTTTTTTATATATACTGTAAGTTGATTTTTTTTTGGCCGCACATCAAGGCACTTAAATTAAGAACAATATATCTTCATTTCAAATGTCGATTGATAGCCCTTAAATGTTTGCTTTAAAAAAAAAAAATGAAGTCGAGTCTAAAGCTGGCAATAATGGGCACTGTATTATTAACAATTTAAATCAAAGTTTAATACTTTTGACATCACAAAGACACGGATCCCACATTACAATAACCTTTGGCAAATGAGTAGTAAACTAAATGTAGGCTTCTGAGACAGCAAATCCTAAAAGGTACCATACCGACGAGAGTAGCTAAATACAGCGATTATTGACACATTCCCTCATTCCAATACAAGGGAGGCAGAGAGGCTGTTTAACTTTAATGTCCCCAGAGGTTGACTTTGCTCGTAACATTTATAAAATATTGAAAGACAAGAAATGGTACAGATGTGAATTCCGCAGTTGGTTTTTTTCAGTTGCCCTTGAAAGCAGCTGCCATAAATCTTGGATGAAGCCAAATAAGGCTGATGATTTTGATCTTCAATTCATTCTTTTCTACCCTTCAAAAGGTAAATGATCCTGATGGAATTAGAGCTAAGCAGAATGGCTTTCTTCTGTGATCTGCATAGCCAACGACGCACACTGCCATCGTTAGCAAAGTGGGGCCGTTCCCTCGCGCGGCCGTGCGTGTGCACTCAGCTTGAACGGCGTTTTAAGTGAGAAAGACACTTAAACACTGAGCTCAGAAACCTTCCATTTCCCGTCCCCTCCCCTCTTCTTTTTACTTCTCCCTTTGGCGGCAGCTCAGCAGAATGCCAACGTGTGAACTGAATGTGTGACAATCAGACACAAAGCTCTGCCACCAATTCCTGGGTTGGTATTTGAAAAAGTCTCAGCAAAAGATTTTTTTCAGTCTGACTCTGAAAAAAGTACTACAAAAGTTGTAGACGAGGCAGGATTTAAGGCAGCCCACGGCTTCCTGTGCAGAGAATACTGGGGCCTTTCCCAC
Organism: Equus quagga; assembly: GCF_021613505.1. Classification (NCBI taxonomy): domain Eukaryota; kingdom Metazoa; phylum Chordata; class Mammalia; order Perissodactyla; family Equidae; genus Equus; species Equus quagga. Next base: position 125,417,023 of record NC_060272.1, read on the forward strand.
TGAAACATGTAAACGGGATGAATCCTCTTCTGTCCCTATGGTAAAACACAATGTCACTTCCCTAAGTCCCAGTCAGTCATACAGAAGACACTGTATGCTGTCATTAGGGATGGCAATAAATGTATTCATGTGTGTTTGCAACTCTCCTTCAGACCGCAAGGCAAAGCCAGTTAAAACAACCACAGAGAGAATCATCTATCTTCATGAATTCAGTTGCAAAGAGAAATTCATCATGTTTACTGTCTTTAAGAAAGGAGCGAGTCTTGTAATAAAATGTTCTCTGGTCCAGATTCTTCGTGTTTATAGGGTCCTTTTCTTTCTGCCTTTCACAGAGCATGGCACATTCTAAACCACCGGCTGTACCTGCATTAACATAACATAATAAATAAGTTATGTGTCTTAAAATGAAGAACGTGCTTAGAGAGAGTGAGGAAGGGGTGTCCCTTCCCTGGTAAGTGACATCCTAGAAAAGCTTCATGAATAAGAAACTGCAGAGCTGAGCATCTTGAACCAAAATGTAAGAAAGACAAAGGGCCTTTGTGAAGAGAGACCCCACCCTTTCCTCCTTCCTCGCTCCAAAGTGGCAGAGAATCGTTGGGGGGATTTGTTCATTCATTCAACAAACGTTTATTGAGTACTACTATGTGCCAGGCATCGCAAAAATAAGAACATAAAAATAATGAAATGGCTCAGAAATAATTTTCGTGTTTTACTTTGAATCATTTTTCTATTGCATGCAACACACGCTCATACCCTCTCACAATATGAAATTGATGATTTTTCTAAGAGAAATGTCCCAGAATGGGCTTTTAGGCTCATTGTGGTCTTTTTCTCCTTCCCTCCCTAAGCTGTAGAAAAGTGACAGCAGATGTTGTAAGACAATCTAGGAGCGAGAGAGGTTCAGGGGCTGGAAGACTGTCTCTGAGCCATAGTGGTCTTTGAGCACTTTTATGGCCCATTTGTCAGAAGCTTTGCGGGGTGTCGCTCAGCTTTGTCCTTTAAATTGTGTGATTCCATCAATTCCTGCTAGTGCCCTGGAAAATTTATACTACCTTCACTTTATGGCCTAGCTTTAAATGATTTTCGAGGAGGAGGAGTATTTTTGAACTCAGGTTCTTTCATTTCTCCTTTTTTAGTGTTGCAGATTTCAAATGGGGAAAAGACTAAATTCTGGAAATGAGTGGGCCAGAGTAAGGGTTCTGAAGTCCAAGTGCCTGCGTTTGAATTCTGTCTCTCGCTTTTGTGAGCTCCAAGACCTGGGGAAAGTGACTTAGCCTATGACGGCTCACTGTCTTCACCTGTAAATTGCAGCGCTCATCCCTACCTCACACAGTTGCGATGACAGTTAAGTGAGAAGACATTTATAAAACACTTGGATGAGGGCTAACACATAGCAAGTACACAATAAACAAAAGCTGGAATGACAGGCTGGAAAATTTAAATCTAGTTCCCAGTAAGAAAAGAAAAAAACAAACAAACCTTGGATTATTTGAAAACATTTAGGCAAATACATGAATATGAGGAACGATGCACAGATTAAGAACAAATTTGGTAAATAAATCTCACTTCATTGTATGATAGGGCTAGTAAATTGGATGGTCTGGAGAGCACCGTGAATATCATGTTTCTAGAGTGTCCAAGTGGTTTGATGTCGCCTCTGACAATTAGGGTAACCGTAACACTCTTCAGCCAAACCAAAACACTTTTGAGAGAGAAGGGAGGTGCTATTTAAGTACGATAAACAACAGGGATAAACCAGACTTCAACCGAGTAAACGGGGTACACTCCTGCACAAACTGGTCCAGGTGGGCATCCTCTCTATAACATGAAGGCAATGAACTTGGGTGGTTAGTGGACTCGTGTCTACTCAAACCATCGTACCCCAAAGGAGATGATTCGTAAAATCCACTATGGCTCTGTCCTCCCAACTCTCTCTTTAGAATTTTCATCAGTGACCTGAATAAAGATATAGAGAGCATATTAATCAAATTTACAGATAGCACAGATAGGGATAGAATCGCTAATATGAGAGATGTCAGAATGCAGGTTTTAGATGATCTTTAAACTGGAACATTAAAGCAAAGCCTGAATCGATAAAATTTTAAAGGAATAAATGCAAAGTGCTATTTTTAGATTCAAAATAATCAATTGCACAAATGGGATGCAGAAAAAGTTTGCAACCTTTTGTATGAATAAAAAAAAAAAATGCCTAGGGGTTTTGGTTGACCACAAGCTTAATATGAACACTTAAAAGGCTATCGAGTTGGAGAGAGTACATTTGTCCTGTTTTGTATGAGAAAGCTGTAATAGAACCAACAGACTAAAAAAATAAACAATGCAAGACCCCTGTCAGGGTGGCTGTTGAAAAGATTCTTGCAGTGAGGAGACTGGACCAGGTGATCCCTAGGGTCTCTTCCAATACTAAGTTCCTGTGAATTCTCACATCTAATTCACTCTACACCCCCACTGCCAGGCATCCAAGACATGCAGATCTCCTAACATTGGCTGAATTTTAGGAGCACTTGGAAACCAAGCTCTAGCATCTTTTCTCCGCATTTTAAGGATTACCCTCCTTCTGGGTGGTTCTCTCATCTTTATTCCCAAAGCATGTTGTACTTTTGTCTCTCTTTTAGCCCTTATCACACAGAATAGTAAAGATTCATTCCCAATCTGCCTCCTACCACCAGGCTAGGAGCAACCCAAAAGGAAGAGCCTGACTTCTGTGGGGGCTTAATTGTTTAAAGAATAAATGATTGGGTAAAAGAAGAAATAAATGAAAGGATGGATGTAAGTCTATATTCTCCTGTCTTTCTTAGAAGATATTTCTATCATCTCTGTTAGAAAAAGTCTTTTTCAGAAAAAGAAAAAGAAAAATGTTAGAAACGATTTAGGCAGCTTCTGCTTAAAATGTCCCCTGAACCTGATATAATTCAATCCAAGTGTTCTTCTCTACGGAATCAAAAGTTCAATTCTCTCACAAATTACAAACTAATGCAACTATTTCCCCTCTATATAGAATCTCTTTTACCAAGTGAAACAAATGCATGGCAAAAGGAAAGCCAATGTTTCTGCTGTATTGCTTTACAGAATTTAAAGCAACAATGACCAAACCCACACTTCCCCCGGAATACCGGGGAAGGGCCACACTCACACTTCCCTACTGAATTAGTTATTGTAGTTGTAAAAACCAAACCCTCTGCAGCCTACAGTAACACTGATCTAAGGCCCCATTCGCTGAGCACACAATATAAATCCTTCCAGCCAAATGTCCACTGATCTGGAACTAGAATCCACAGGACAATCATCTTCAAAGACTCTTATAGTGCAACTAATGTAATGCAATAAATTTAAAAGACCAGCTTGCTTTTGCCTTCTTCTGCCACAGTGGAAAAAAACAACTGCAGAAAGACATGAGCTGAGGATATTGCAAAATGGAGCAGGAACAGTAATATACGTATTTTTTAAATGCCACTAATTTGGATATCTGAATTTCATTTTTTGCTTCTCTAGTTGTTTTTTCAGAGCATTGTAAAATTATGCAAGTTGCTGAGACACTCATATCCATGGTCCTATGATGTGCAGAACAATATTGATATCTGATAATATCGACTATCTATCACAGCACAAATTCTTGGATTCGGTTAGCACCAAGCATCTGTTAAACTTTCCATATGCCTCACTGACAGATGATTGATTTGATTCCAGTTGCTTAATTTTAACTGAGCGTCAGTGCAGTACTTTTTCTACCTAACCTCTCTTTAATTCTTTTCTTTCTTCTTCCTTTCTTTTTTTTTTTTTTTTCAAATTCTGGCCAAGAAGAAAGAGAAGTGCTTTAATCCTTCACTTATCTTTAAATAAAATGTTCAGTGATCTCAGGCAAACAATAAGTCATAAAGTAGACGCAGTGATTCAGGCAGCAATCTATGGGCACATAGATCATCCTGCAATGGTACATTAATCATCACCCTTAAAGACGGCGCGAGACAATGACGTTTTTTCAATTGTGTCCATTGCGACTCAGCGACATTCAAGTATTTTTAATCTGGGCCATTTCCTCAAACAGAAGTGACTGCATTTTAATCTAGAAACATTTTCAAACCACACCCTGTACAAGATGAAAGCAGCACCAGAAAAGTAGAACTGTTTCTGCATACAAAAGGCTTTTTTTCAAATAGTTAAGAAACTGATAGGAATCGTGTTCCTTTACAAAAAAGACTCCATCTCAAAATTAAAAACGCTACATGACAAAACCCAAGGGCAGCTATCTGCAAACACTATGATCTTGACCACGTTACTTAACCTCTCCAGCCCTCAATCTACTTATCTGTTAAATGTGAATGGCTGGGTTAACCCCATAGCATGCCAGTAAGGATTACTGGTTATGTATGCAAAGTCCCTAGTGATGTACACAGCGCATATTAGGCATTCAAAATAGAGTCTCAAATATTGTTGTGTCAAAAGAGTTTATCTTAGATGTCCCTTGTGCTTTTGATATGCTTACAGAGGTTTCTGATTCAGCAGTGGACACTATGCACAAGACAGCATTAGAACTAAATCTCCTGCATATGTGAAACAATGACTCTAGGTAAGAGCCCCTACCCCCGTCACTAAAGCACCCTTGTTCTTTTCACAGTGGAATCTAAGACTGAATTCCACTCCAATGAGTGATAGCTATGAGTGTTCTAGTAAACAAAAAGTAACTCCTCCCCACAGAAAGTTTGGGAACTCCCGACCCATTCTATGCCAAACAGGTTGTTTGTTCCAAACATCAACATGTTAGGAATCAATTAGGTCTAGGATGTGAATAAGTGAGCAACCTCTTCGCCTTATATGGAGAGATCCTATAATTGTGTAGACACAGCCTATTGTAGACATTCTGTTAAAGATCATGAGATTCCTTTAAATAGTTCTTTTTATATTGCAAAACAGTCATTGCTTCTGATGACATCAGAAGGGGCAGAAAGCACAGACATACTCATTATTTGGGGGACTCTAGGGCTTCAAGCACTCAGTGGTTGACCAAGAGAAAGCCTTGGAGATCCTGAGAATAGTTACCAGTGGGAGAAGTGAGAACTGCTGGGTAGGTTTTAAGAGAGCAACAAAAGCTTGCAGGTATTGGGATAAAAGTATGGGTGATTCTAGAAAGAGGATCCTATAGTGGAGCGAAATGAAATGAAATAATGTATGCAACATGGTCAGCACAACGCCTGACACAGAGTAAGTACTCACTAAACAGCAGTGAAGATGATGATGATGACGATGATGATGACGATACCATGTCTAATAGACTAAGTGGTCCCAAAGACTTCCCAGTATAAGGACTATATTGCATTTACTTCTGTGTCCCTAGTATGTAGCTCAGTGGCTGGGATATAGAAGATGCTCAACTTTTATTTGCTGAGCAGAATGGACTAGAACTAAACAGAGAATTACCATTAATAAGGAATTAGGAGAAATCAAAGAGCTCATGGTTAAAATCAAGATGTGTAAAAAGAAAGTGGAAGAGGTAAACATCAGGCCACTATTGAGGAATATTCTAGATAAACCCTGCCCAGCAGGTAACTAAACATTCCCTCCTTTGAGTTCCACAGTCCACAGTCACCCAAAATCAACATGAAGTAAACCATTGTAATAAAACTGAGCCTCTTCGCTTTTAAGTTTCAAGGTAAATTTTCTCAAGTAGCATGAGTCTTAGTAGCTAAGTAGAAGAAGTTTTAAAAAAGAGGGGGATGGGCATTCAAGAACATCCAGTAGAGTCTGTTTCCCTGAGCATGGCGACGGTAACTGACAAGCAAAGGAAGAAAGGATGCCCTGCCTTAATCAATTCAGAATAACCCTCTCCATTATCAACGGCAATGACAATCACTAATATTTTTTTAGGGCTGATTGTGTTCCAAGCAGTGTGCATATTTCAGCAACCCAATGAGGTAGACGTTATTACCCTCTTTTTAATGAAGACACCGGAGCTCAGACAGGTTAAATAATTTCTCACACAGCTAGGAAGTAGAAGAGTCATGGTTAGAGTCAGGTCTGCCTAACTCTAGAGACTGAATCTTAGTCACTACCATAAACCAGTAGTCTGTTATCGTTCTGCAACACGATGTGCTCGTCGATTCCGCTATGTGCTTTCATTTCTCTACTGTTTCATAGGCATTGCATTTGACCACATGTTTTTAATCCGGGACGATGGCTCCAAAAAACAATTGCTTTAGATAGTCAGTGAATCCCCTAAAACCAAAAGTAAGATGGCATCAGCGTATTGGTATGTACGTTTTTCTGAGGAGAGGAAAGTTTATTGTGACAGCAATTCTTAAAGGGATTTGTGGCCCAAAAATGTTAAGAACCACTGCATTTGACGATGCATGCAAGAACAGAGGAGGCTTATTCTCTATCGTTCTGTCATGATGATACTTCTCTGAAGATACGTAAGGTTAGATAAACAATAAATAGGTATGGATGGCGGATCTGAATAAACATAAGTCTATTACCACTGTCTTTGTATCTCTGAATTTGAAAGCACGGGCGAGGTTGAGCAAGAAAAAGAAAGAAAGAAAACAATTCTTTTAATTTTTTTCAGAGGGGCCTGCCGCATGGCTGAGTGGTTGCGTTCACACACTCCGCTTTGGCCGCCACTGGTTTCGCCAGTTTGGATCCTGGGCGCGGAGGTAGCACCGCTCGTCAGGCCATGCTGAGGCAGCATCCCACGTAGCACAACCAGAGGCACTCACAACTGCAAGATACAACTAGGTACAGGGGGGCTTTGGGGAGACGTAGAACGGGGAAAAAGAATTTTCCAAAGAAAAATAGATGCTATTCAAGGAAAGCCAACTGTGTTAGCTATTCTTAAATTATTGTGAACATTCTGAGAAAGAGAAGAAAACAGTTTCACATGTTTGTTTTGATGGCCATTCCCATTTATGCAAAGGACTGTTTAACCACCAGGCAAAGACAAAGATGGGGAGCTCTCTGATCCTGCACCAAAAGCTTGAATGCCATCTCCCAGCACAGAGCAAAAAAAGACCCAGCTCCTAGTAGCTGGTAGACAGAGCTGCAGACCCATCACATAGACCTGTGCAGGCTTTCCACTAAGCCCATAGATTGTGGGCAGTGCGGGGCTGTGGCCAGCGATGGCAACAATCCTCTTTAACACCTGCTCTCTTCCCAGTGGGATTCAACTAGTCCAACTGTCCAATTCACCCTCCCCAAAGGTTATCAGGTCTAGGTCATTGTAGATATTTTTTTTCTCCCAGGACTTTTTGTCACATAGATGTAATACTTTCCAAATCTTTCTTGCGGGTTCTTTCCAACACTCAATTTCCCTTTGGTGAAAAGCATTTCTGTATATACACACACACACAAGCAATCACACACACAAAGACACACATATCCACACGTGCGCGCACCCACAGCAGAACTGGATATTACGTTTGTGACTAGGGATGATGTTCTTCCATGGCTTAAATTGCTTATCCAATCCAGCTTCCCAATGGCACCTGCCTCTCACTTGGCTCTAACACATTTGACCTGCAAAAGAATTACTTTCCTTTAAGGGAATCAAGTTTTCTCTGGAGGCATGTAGTCAGTTGTGTGCTTTTTTTTTTTTTTAAAGAAAAAACAAAGTCTAGGCATAAGCATTTTTAGTTCTTATTTTATTTGGGACCAAGAGTTTTTTCCCATTGAAAACATAAGATAAAGTGATTTTGCCTTTCCAATCTTACACCAACCCTGAGGTCCTGAGTTCAACCTTTCTCCAAAAAGAAAAATGTCAGGGCTGAAATACACCCAATTTCACCTAATTTTCTGTGCCTCACTCTTCAAGAAGATGGATTGAGATGGCTTAGCTCACAAAATGGGCACAACTTACTTGAGAAAATAAGAAATGTAAGACTTTTGGTTTAAGTAAGTACACCATTCTGGGGCAGGTTTTAGGCCTTCTGCGCAATTCTCATTTTATAGCTTACCAGGGCCAATTGTGTAATTATTCCAGTGCACTCTTTCTATTGACAAGATCCATTGATCCTTAAGTGTACGTTTTCTGGCATCCAATAAACTAGGACGATGAGTGAGCAGTGTTCTCTGCTCCTGGAACAGTGAAGGGCTAATTAGTTGCATTTGCAGATTAATGACTTTCAACTAGAAAGGGCGAACGGAAAGGGATAAGCCACAAGCACAGTGACAGAATGCAAATAAAAGTATTTATAAGGGCAGGAGGAGGGGCGGGGGCCAGGAAGGGCCATCGATTGCTTTTACCCTGTGCACCATGACACATTCCAATGAGGGAGGGCATTCTGCCAGCCCAACAGCCTTCAACAAAGCTGAGGCATAAACAGAATCTGTTGATAGCTACAAGCAAGAGCGGGAGGAGAGACAGAGAAAGAAATTCTCTACAGAAAGAGCAACAGGGATCAAGAAACCTCTCCCTCTTCTCACCTCAGCCAGCCTTTGCCTTGTCTTTGTCAGAGCAGCCTTCAATTTCAGCTGGCTCTCCTTCTGCCCTGTCTCTCACCCTCATTTATATAAAAGTTGACTTGGTAGTTTGCTGAGAAGCTTGCTAGTAAGTACAAAAAATGTCATGTTTAGATTCTCTGTTTATTCCCATTTCCTGAAATAACATTATGCTTCTGAGTTTGTTTGTCTCATTATTTTTAATCTTATCTCCCACCTAAGCACAAAGCTACCACGTCATTCCTTTGACTTATTACATTAGTCAAAGCAAAGGTCCTTCTTCCACTCGTAAAATAAAAAGGAAGTGTTGTGGTAGAGATTGCAGCAGGATACGCATTACTGTTTGGTTCCCTGACTTTGGGATTTCACTGACAAAAAATATTTTTTAAAAAACTGGGGAAATGATGTAGGATTTGAAATTTTTTATAGCCCCAAGCAATTCACTAAAAAAAATTTTATTTACCGTTAACAATCACTGTATAAAAGAAAGAGTGGTTTAAACCCATAAATAGGAAAGACAATCTGAGAAAATAAGACAGACCTTTATTTTAAATACATTTAGCTTGATAAAAACATACTACCATCTGTTGTATTTCTCATTTCTCCCTATTTTGCTATGGTAAGCTATCTGACTAGAGTGGAGAGCCCATTGGTATTGAATTCTAGTTAAAGTAGGAGCCACGACACTGGTCTGGGAACATAAATGTCACTTCTTTGGGCCAGCCTCTCTTGACCCAAACCCCATCTCCAGGCAAAGGTATGACCTTCTTATAAATTTTCATCACAATCTTCACTTTTCTTGCATTTGCACCTATCAAAACTGTCATAAACAAATTTTGTTTGCTGTCTGTTCCCTCTTTGTCTGTCCACATTTTGTCTCCAAGATCTAATACAATGCTTACCCATAATAGGTACACAATAGATTTTTTAAAAACTAGATGAACTAAAATCCTCATTCCAGTTTCTGTGCTGCCATTTACCAGCCAAGTAACCTTTGGTAAATCATTTAATCAAGCTGTTTCTTGCCCCATTGAGCTTGTTTTGGGGATCAAATCAGATGATGCATGTGAAAGAGCCATGTCAACTGTACAACTCTAGGTAGCTGCAATTTACCAAAAGTGAACAATCGATGAGCAAGAGTCTTCTTTTTCTTCAAGTTATGTTTCTCCACCTAAAAAATTCTGTTTACTGTCTTTTGTGTTAAGTCTTGTCAGTTAAATTTCTCTTCCAATTAGAATATAACAGCAGAGTAGACCTCAAACTTCTAGAAAAGAGTAAAAAAGAACATAAGACTGGTCATAAGGCAATCTGGTTTCCAGTTCCTGCTCTTCCACCAAATAGCCATAGTACCCTCTTTGGGTCTCTGTTTCTTGATCAATAAATTGGAGAAGATAGACTAGCCACAAAATTCCAGTCCACAGGAATGGTTGATTTCATCAGGATGATGATATAGGAATAAGCACCACTCAGCAAAGACTTTATTCCTTGGCACTTAATAAACATTCCTGAACATTTGCAATTTGCTAGGCACTTTTTTATAATGTAATTCACTTTAAAAATTATTCCAAACAAGACAATTTAGGAATATGAATTTTTAGTAAAAGAAAATATTATCCTATTCATCAAACTACATTGATCGTCTTTCTGGTGTGGATACCTTGAGCTGTCTATCAATGACTTTGCTTTGGCTTGCAACATTTCCTCCAGCATTGGCATTCTCCATAAAGATTTTTATTTTTTAAAAAAACAATAGCAAAACAACAACAAACAAACAAACACATAGATATAGAAAACACATTGGTGGCTACAAGAGGGAAAGGGGTCAGGGAATGGCAAAGGGTAAGGGGCACATGTATACAGTGATGGATGGAAACTAGATTTTGGGTGGTGAACACGAGACAGTCTATTCAGAAGTCAAAATATAATGATGTACACCTGAAATTTGCAGTTATAAACCAATGCTACCTCACTAAAAAAACAAAAGGACTGATTTTTTTTTAAACTGGCCCTATACGTGAAAACAAAAAGCTGAAACTCTTCTAATTCAGTTCAACAAATGTTGACTGAGTGCTGTAAAAGAAAAATTGCACCAGACCAGCTAAAAAGGCAAGGAAGACTTTATTCAAAACCATTACAATAAGAGAGAGAAAGTGAACTCAACTCCTCTAAAAAGGTGTGGAATGTTTAAAGCTGAGTGAGTTAATGGGAAAGTGCTGGAGGTCTTTAGTGTGGAGGACTCCTCAGTGTGACTCTGCCATCCATGTTTGTTAATTGTCGACTATCAACATTAGGCTCCTACCCTCCCACAGACGCTGGGAGATAGGGGCCCTACATTTCTTGATGACCGAATTTGATAAGGATGGCTCCCAGGTCCTTGAGAAAGACATTCCTGGGCTGTAGATGATTCAGATCTCAAAGGGGCAAAGAAAGAATTTACAACTTCAACTTTTCTAAAGTAAATGCTCCAAGAAAAGGGAGGTCAGGGGGCTATAATCAGAAAGAAGCTTGTCTAAAGTTTAGTCAAGCTGAGGGGATGTCCTGGTCAGTGCTCTCAGGATTGCAGAAGATCCTTTGTAAGACAGACATGGTCCACTGCCTTCATGATGCTTAGTCTTTTTTTTGGGGGGGGGTGGGGGTTTCTTTATGACTCACACCTGAAGTATTCATTATAGAGATTTGAGTAACTGCTCTTCCATACAGATAAGTAAACTATATGATCATTCATTTGCAAGGTCCAAATTCCAGAAGCATCTAGTAAACCAAACAGCTGCCTGCTTCAGTTGGCCAATGGTCTACCTCTGGGTCATTCATCGCTCTAGAAAAGCAGTCTTTGTCATGACTGTCTCAAATGACAGAGTTTGACAATAAGGCTGGAGACAGGATCTCAGGGTTGGGTTTAACCAAATTTTTAATCAATACTGATATTTATTTTTCTTTCCCAAATACAGTTATAAGCCATGTATCTGTTTTGCAGCAGCAATATATCCTAACTTCAGGGTCTTTTCCATTCTACCGAAATCCCTCTGCACCTATTACTTATCTCATCCTTTTGAAATGTTTGCCCTCAAATATTCCATCAAATTTATGAGTAGCATGCTATTTTAAGTGTCATACTATTTTGGGGGGTGTTTTTATCTCTGTCGCATGCAAATCCAGTTCTTGCTGGTCTCGGGATTCTGTGAGTCCTCTTCTCTTACCAAGGCACTCTCAGCTGCACTTTAAATGCCCCTATCTCCCTCTCCTTACATTTAATCACATGGTAAATTTAAAAGATGAGACCAGATAAAGAAGGCTCGTTAACTTTAATGGGTCACTTTTATATTTGGGTGAAAGGCCTTAAACCCTTGTAAATTAGGCAGGGATTTATAAACCATGACAAACGTGATGACAAATACTGATTTCCTAGTAAATTCCTTCAACATACTATAGCCTCATGCTTGATGAATTGGTGGTGTTCCTTTCTGTTATTATTTACACAAATGACTTTGACATTGTCTCAATACGTGGGCAATACGCTTAAACCTGTGACAGACCTCACAGATTAGGGTAGAGCTATATATTTCCTAGACTTGACTTCTTTAAAAAAAAAGTCTGCCTATAATACATACACGCATGCATGCACAGAAAATTAAAAGCATTCTTTATACCCTGTTTAAAAAAATAAAAGAGCAATTTGAGCTGGATTCAGAGTTTCCCACATAACTGGTCAAATTACTGAGACTGTATGGTTCTGTTTCGCAAATTATACCTCTGTGGTAAGATTCCTCTTCAAGAAAACTATAGAGATGGATCAGCTCCAGCCGTAACACCCTAATCCCGCCGTTAGACTTTTATAATTTTCTGCCACCAGTGAGTTATTGCTTGACAAGTCCTTAAATATTATACATTGTGAAGTTTAAATAAAGAAATTATTTACACAGGAAGATGAAAAAGTGTATTAGCAATTATATAGTTCCCTGAACACTTAATCATGCAGCCAAGTGGAAACCCCTTCAGGAAATCTGTCCTTTACCGTGTCACCATAATGAAGGGCGCCTCCGGAAATCCTCATTTAATCTCTGCAGCCCCATTTCCAGCACCTAATCTCACTCTGCAGTGCACTCTGCCACTTCTTGTCATCCAAACAAAATGCAGGTAAATGATGGAGAAGCTGAGCTTAGACCCTTTAAATATTTACCGGCTAGTCTACTCTTAGTCATACATGCTGTCGCGAGAGGATCAATTTCATCCTCGAGTGGTTGGCAGACAATTTGGACAGGCTTACTGAGAAGCGGAGGATCCTTCCTTGCTTCGCCTTTGAGGAGAAGCCGTTCCCTTATCTTAAGTGAATTCGTTTAAGAACTTTCTCAGCTAGTCCAGCGTATCAACAAATCAGTCAGGCCTGCTGCCTTGACGGCTCACTTAACCAGCGCTGTTAGCTAATGGGAGAAAAGTCAGACGAGGCTGCCCCGGGGGAATGAGGGTCCCCTCCGCTCCACCAGGCCTGACGGATGTGACCCCCAGTCACACAAGGCCTCGCTCATTTCCCAAAGTGAAGGTGGTGCAATTTGCCGGACAGAAAACCAACTTGATTAACGTGTCATTTTCTTTCACAACGGGGGTCTGAGCCTGCTTGAAAAAGAGACAGACTCTTTCAGCAGGCCTGAGGCTGTCTTTAAGAACAGCCATTTCCAAGGTCAGGTGGGTCAGAGGCAGAAGGCTTTGACTGCAGGTGGTGACAGACGTGTTCCACCCTCTGCTCGTTGTCTGGGTTTTTACTGAAAGTCAGAAGGAATGTAAAAGTCCCCTTGAAACGCAATTCTCATTCTTAAAAAAATGAGGCAAATCTATATATACTAAAATGAAAAGATATCAAAATTATAAAACTAAATAAAAAATCCAATTTATATTTTTAAACTATATGTATGTGTGTATGTGTATATACATATTTTATATATTTCCATGTACATATGAGTGTGTTTGTGTGTGTGTTTGTCTATACAAAGAAAAACTCTGGATGGATCCACTTTCAACTATTATCAGTGGTTACCTTGAGAATGGGATTCAGGGAATAAGAAAAAGAAAACTAGGAATTTTCCTATGAATTTTTGCACCACTAGAATTTTTACAACAAGCATCCATTTCTATCATTATTTTCAAGTGTTAATAAAGAAGTTATTTCCCCCTGTTATTTAATTTGTTATCACACTGGAGAACTGAAGCAGTGGGGGACAGTGTTGGATGCAGATGGGAAAGGCAGAGCCGCTGGTCTCTTTCCTCTCTTAAAGACAGCAGACACGCCCATAGAAGTCGCCACGGAACAGACTGTCAACATGACCAGGAGCCTCCACATGGGATTTTTGAGATCTCATTCTGAATCTTTTCCTGGATGTTCTGACATCATTACAAACCCAGCTCTGCACGCTTTATGGCTAACGAATTAAATGCATTTAGAGCTTGATCTTACCCTTCTCTTTTGAAACCATCTCTTCTCAAATACAATCCATGTTTTCCTTGGTATTTGCCTATTTGTGGCTTTGTGAAAATATTTAAATAGCATTATGTTGGGGTTTTTTAAAAGGTATTTATGAATAAGAAAAGCCGATTAAATGCCCCAGGCCCAATTCTGTCTCTCCAACGTACAAGCCCTCCAGATATCAGAAAGACCTGCCCATTGCTTTTCTGAAAGCGAAGGAAGGCCCATCAGTGCGTGATTACTCTCTTGTGAAGATTGGCATAATATCAGAGCTAGCACAACAGAGTACATAAAAGACCAGGTTATAACATCTCTGCTGCTGTAAATTGAAATAATAAACTTTGGCAAACACGGAGGACAGCAAATTCAATTTGACAGCCCTCTCAAAGCAGACTAAGAACAGCAGAGGGAAGCTGACTAAATAGGATTAGAATCTATTTTATTCGATTATTACATCATTGGAGGAGGCCACATGTAATGCAATTCCCCCAAATTGTTAATTCAGCGTTCACAAAATAATGGTAGAAATCAAATTATCATTATGTTCTACATTCAAAACCCCTGATTTTCAAGCTGGAAGGGAATTTCCTAACTTCTCTTAGCTTCAAGAACTCTTTCTTTAAGTGAACATTTGGGTGAAAGTGCAATATGTAAAAAAGACACATGGGAGCTTTCTTTCTCGGATGGGAGAGGGGGGGCTGTAGCTGTGCCAGCCGCTACCACTTCCCAGCCCCTCTGGAGGAGACTCTGGGGGATTCCTGAGTCTCTGCTATGGAGCATCATTTGGAAAATGACCGATCTAGGCCATCATCTTCATTTAAATGATGCAGATGTTAACTTTTAAGATTGGGGTATCAATAATAAATTCATCTTGCAGAGGGATTAAGTGATAATAGTTAACTTTTGTTGACCATTTGCTACATGCCAGAAATACTGCTAGGTGCTCTATGAGCAAACATTAACACACTTGATTTTTACAAAATCTCCATGAGATAGATACTATTATTATCATCATTAAACAAATGAACATGCTTAGGCTCAGAAAAGTTAAATGATCAGCCTAGGGTCACACAGCTAAGAAGCGGCAGAGCTAGTTCAAACCCAGGCCACCTGGCTTGAGCGGCAATGTGCCTACCTCTGTGCTCTTCTACCTGTGCTGTTCACCTCCCTTACCATCACCACTTATTTTTTGCCCCATTGCTTTATCCATAAAATGGCAGGAAGGCAACATTTCACTGGTTTTACCACACTCTCTGGACAGAAATGTGCACATCTCCTACTGAAACTAACAACCTATTCAATTACACATGTAGAGACCGCCAAGGCTACGGTGTCTGTTCTAATCAATCCAGCCAAAAGACTACTTCTATTAAGAATAAGCTCCTCAAATCCAATGATGTGACAAGTGAGACAGGATTGCAGACACTCTGAAAGACAGGAACAAGAGCCAAAGTGGGCTTGACAACCAGGATACACACACCTTCTAAGAGCAGGAAGAAAATAGGCCAGATCAAGCTGGGGCATTTGGGGACAGAAGCTGACTTGGATAAATACAGGATGGGAAGAGACAGTCAAGGACCAAGTTGCAAATAATCCTGGCAGAAGTTGGGGTGGGCAAATTGAGTGTGAGTCAGCAATGAAGTACTGTCATCAGAAAAGAGAGGAAAATGATCATGGAATGCCCTCGGAGGAGTGTGACCTGCAAGGACTCCAAAATAAGCGTTCCAATGGTCCATTCATCGACTCACATCTGAAATGTGTTCTGTGTCCAGTACTGGCCATGACACTTTTTAAATAATGGAAAGAATTTAGATAGAGGCCAAAAAGTCACAGCAATGTTGACTAGAAAGAGGAGAAAAGTCCTCTGGAGAAAGATTAGAAGATGTAGCATTATTTAACCTACATGAGATCATACCAAGGAGAAAACGAAAAGGGGTGGGGAAGATCTCAGCCGCATAAAATATCTCTACAAGAGAATGCTGACCACTTGCTCTCCATTTCCACAAAAGAACTCATTCATTGGTACGCTGAACAACTATGTATCAAGTACCTACTAAGTCCTGGGTATACAAATGTTGAAAACACGTCAAATTGGTGCCCTGAAAAGAATTCACAGTCTAATGGAGAGCTAGACACTTAAATAAATAATTACTATTCCAGTGTGGTAGGTATAATAATAGGGGCATATACAGAGAATACGGGGACACAAAGGAGGGAGTGATAAAAACTCAACTGCAGCATGGGTGGAGGTCTGGCGGGGCAACCGAGCAGAGTTTTGAAGAAAGAGTAGGAGGTTTTTCAGAAATTCAAGGAGGGGAAGAACATCCCAAGCAGAGTGAACAGTACGTACAAAGGCATGAAAACAGGAAACTATCGAGCACACTCAGAGGACTGCAGTTAGTGCCCCAAAGCAGGAGATTGGAGTATAAGAGAAGAAAAGCAGGAGATAAGCCAGACATGTAGGCTGGGCTAGATAATGGAGATGCTTTTATGTCAGCTAATAAGTTGGGTTTACATCCAGCTAGTTACAATGTCTCGTTACAAAATCAAAATATTCTCATATCAATTGGAATGGGCCCCCTCGTGGCCATCCTCCACTCCAGACATTCTGTCCCTGCACTGGGATTTTTAGGCCTCCTCACAACCCAGCAACCAAAGGACAATGCCTGGGACTGGGGCCTCCAATCTCTTTTCCAGTTCTACACTTGGGTCAATTTTGATACCATGATGGTTGTTAAAAATGTTCAATCTCGCCCCTGCTAACTTCGTGGGACACCATCCATGGGTAGAGGGGAAACACTGAAGAGTTTCAAGCAAAGATGTCACAAGATCACAATGACATAAATTTTTTTAAAAAGATTCTGGATTGTCAAAGTAACCAAAAAAGAATTCTCTCCAAGGAGATATTTAAGACGTGCACGCAATGTTCTCTATCTGGTAGGTTGGACAGTTTCGAAGCTGCTGGTCCTGTGGATGACTGGACGAGATGACTCTGAAGGGTTTTCACTTCATTTGTGACACTACTCCATTGTCAAACACTGTGGAAACACTGCCTCATCAAGTCTTCCTCTCACAGCTCTGAGGGAAATGAAGGTGGGAGAGCTGGCTGGGGACTGGACTCTTTGAGTGACAATTTCTATCTCACAAGCTGTAGAGGTATAGGCATTTTTCTGCGTTGAATTCTTTTCATGCTGGTGTGACAGTTTACCTACCTGGAGGTAGGTAACCCCTGGTAGCAACCTCTCCCCCCAGGGTCCTCCACACTGTTGCCCTCTCTTCACCAGAGACAGCTGCAAGGCTGAAGCTCCGTGCCAACTTAACATTTCAGGAGTCATGAAGGCAAATGGGCAGGAGCCACCAAGGGGGAAGAAAAAGCTCTGAGGTCACCCAGCCAAACAGGTAAGTGCAGGGGAACCAGAATCCACATTGCAGCTCTGAATCTCGCCACTTAAGCGGCACCTTTCGAAATGTACTATATTTCTCCTAAATTCAATCATTTCCAAATGATATTGTTAAAACTCAAAACTCAGCTTTGTTCTTTTAAAAAAGATTTGCATTTCTTGGTCAATCACATAACCCTGGTCCTGAATTTTCCCCTGCACATTTTTTCCCACCTTTCAATTACCTGCTGGTCTACTGCTGTGCAAGCGTTTTTCTCCTCATTTACTGAGGATACCACTTTCTTTTTCTTCTTTTTTTTCTCCTAATGCTCACCTAATTAACAGTTAAGCAGCTTTTCATACAAAATCTCCAAGCTTTAACATTTTTCTTCTGATTAGAAGTTTAAAGAAAGAGCTATTGAGTTTCAAAAATTCATCTTTCCAAGAGTTTTATCTGCTCAACCATCAGACCATCCATCCTGAACTAGGTCAGTGTGGGTAGCAGCCTCTAAAACTCCCAGAGACTGGGAGACCTGGGCTTCTTGAGATGACCACTGGATGTTTCAGGAGGGGGGTCCTTTAAGGCCATGCTGTGGCCATCTGAGCTTGATCACTCAGAGAACACACTGGAGCCATCTTCAGAAGAAGCCCTATTCATTTAATCCTTTTGGTGCTGTCCTTAAGAGTTAGAAGAAGTCATGTTTGCAAACTTTTATTAATTCATTCAACAATCATTTATTGAGCATCTACTAGATGCTAGCCACTGAACTAGGTGCTAGAATATAACAGTGAGCAGAAGATGTGGTCCTCCACTAAATGGAGCTTACAATTTATAGCAGTAATTCTTGGCCTTGGTTTTACCTATTGGAAGCACCCAGGGAACTTTGACAAGTCCCAGTGACAGCCAACCACAGACCAATTACATCAAAATCTCTTGAGGGGAGGTCCACACATGAATGTTTTTTGAAGGTCCCCAAGTGATTCCAAAGTGTAGCCAAGGTTAAGAACTAGACAGATCAGTCAAATGATCATACAAATAGATGTAAAATTATAACATTAACAAAGGCTATAAAGATTTAGTCACACTTTGAGATGGCTTCAATGCCTTTCATTTATATACGCAACCAAGATTTGCCAAGTACCTGCTGCTTGTCAGAAGCTACAAGAGTAACATAACGATGGGCCATAACCTGAAGAAACACCGGCCTTCCTGGCAATCCTTTGTGGCAATGGGTCAGAACTGAACCCTGAGTACCAGAGGATTTCTGGTCACTCCCACCTGCTCCAGTGAGTGAATCCATATGACTCACATCAGGTAGGCACGCTGTCCACAGGACACAAGCAAAACTGAGACCCTGACCCTGGCAGGATGTCTGAACAATGCCACTTGATTGAAGTTCAGTGGTGGGGGACAAGTGGACTAGAGAGAAGTGGTATGAGGATCTGGGCTGACAACAGATGTCAAGGAGGAGGAAACAGGAAGCTTGATCCACTAGGTCTGTTTGCAGAGTTTAAAAGGAAAATAAATTCTGTAAGGCTCTAAGCAAGATTGTCTCAGATTTGCTAAGGGATGTGGGTAGAATCTGTATATATGAGCTTCCTTAAATAAACAAACAGCATTCTTGCTTTACAAAAGCTCTAGCTACTGGAGAGGTTATTAAACAGCAAGAGAGGTGGTGATTCAGCCCCACCATTGCTGCCAAGAAGGGCGCTCCACTTGAAATGTCCTCCTGCTCCTACTTGTTTTTCTCTTGGTTCATTTTGTGATTATCGCTGCATCGGATAGAACGATACCTAAGAGAGCTATTTGTTTGTTATATTCTTCTCTCCATTTTTCGATCTTTAATCTACCTTCAAGTTGTAAACCTGACCTTGCACAGGTCACTACAGTGACCATTTAATTGTCACAAACCAGATAACATCCAATACTAAGGATCAGTGATACACGGATATATATGTATCTTTAATGAGAAATGATTTTCAAAAATCCTTTGCTATTCAATTTTTAATTACCCAATGATGCTATCATATTAGTTTTTTTAAAACGTGCACTCAAAAACGCTTTAAAAAGCAAATGAGCTAAGAATTTGCCACGCTGCCTAAGACCCCAAGAAGAGAGTGGCTAAGACTGTATATGATTCCAAAGGGGAAGAGAGCTTCATTTTTAATAAGTACAGGAGATTTGGATTTAATTTAAACAGAGCACAAAATCCACACTGTGAACTTACCAGCTTCATTCTGTTGCTGCAACATTTGTCTGTTCCATGAAGGATTAGACTTTAAATCTGAGTTTCTGAGAACTAGCACAACATGGAACCCAGAAGCTTTGCATGATCATACTGCTAGGCAAGACTCGCCACTCACACAAACCCTCTCTTAAGATTAACTTTAATAAATAAGTGTGGAAAGTGGAGAAAAAGGAAAATAAGATGAATCTGTAAGGTTAGTACCCAAAGCTATGCTACAAGTTTCTATACTAAAGGTAGAAACTTTGGCACAGAGCTTCCTAATTAGCAAGTCCATAAGGTGATGCTTGACAGTTTCCCTGGGCCATTGAAGCCCTAGCTGGTCTGCTAAAGACTCGAAGAATTCTCCTGCCATTCACTCAAAATGTGCCTACCATCACAAGCTCAGTGCTCAATTTACTGTCTTAAGCCAACTCAACCCAATACTATCCATTACAACGTGCATTCAGCTAGACCATGAGCCAAATTCTATCTTCCAAGATAGAATTACGTGAATTATAGGTGGTGTGGTTAACATTTACACAAATACCAAGCCAATTTCCTAATCCTCATATTATTAGTGGGTTCCATTCTAATGATTTTAGGATCATCATAAAAAGCATTTGTTCTTAAGCTCTCTTTTCTAAAGCAATATCTGACCAATGTATATAGAATTCTTTAGGGCACAGGGCCTGGTTAGGATTTCACAAAGGACTGTATCTCCAAAGCAGAAAGAAAGAAACTATAATAAAGCAAGCCACTCTAATAAGACAAACTAGAGCTATTCAACCAAACACACAAAAATCAAGCTGCAAAAATATGATACAGAAAATGTTTCTTAGGTTTTTTTTTCCATTTTTTTCTGAGGACACACATTTCATAGTCATGTGTGGCTGTGTCACCTAAACTTAAATTTAAAGTTTTCCTTCCTTTTTGTGTATCACAACTTCATTTAAAATACAAGACCAAAATTCCTAAGCCAAATTCTTTCTAAGGACAAGGAGCTCAGCATCAACCAAAGTACCACAACCCTTGAAAAACCAAGTCGTTCCAGTGAGATTGGGTCAGTTAGGACACAGTGCCTGCAAAACCAAATCTGCCTTTAGCTTTTCCTAACCCCCAGCTGTCCTAATATTTGACTTGTGAGAAAACAAGCTAAAACAAACAGAAAACTTTTAGTGGACTTGATTAAGCCAACCACTACATGGAAAATTCTGACTCAACGAGACTTTCAGAAATCAGACTGAAATTAAAACAAAACAATGTGCACTAAGGGCTTTTTAAATTAAATTTTAAAATAAGTAAAAATCAAAAGACAGAGTTGGACTTCTATGGAAGTTGGGAGTGAAATATGCCAAGCTTATTTAGAAAAAGATATATATGAAGAATCTTGAAACTAAAAGAATCGAAAGAGTGCCAGTCATCCCAGGCAGGAGAGGGACACATCACAGAAGCGACAGCTCTCACCTCTTGGGATCACTAAGAAGGCTCTCTCCCTCCCAGTAAATTCCCATTGCCAAACCCTGGGAGGGTCTTCCACAGCAACAGGAACCCGCCCTGAAGTGATTTCTCACGAGACAGCTACTTTGGAAAGATGCTCTAAAGCTGACTCTCGGCAAGGGAAGGCACTGATTACAGATGGAGAAGCATAGAACTTTCCTTTTCAGCACGGTGTGAAAGTATAGATATCTGAATGTCTTAAGATAATAACCAACATAGATTATACACTCTGGGCACTCTGGTCTTTTGAGAAATAGTAACTAAAAAAAAAAGGAAAAGAAAATGTGCTTAGGATTTTGCACATGAAAGCAAGAGTGGAAAAAAGGTCCAAAGAATCATAGTTGCTGCGTGCCAGGCACTTTGCCCAATATGCTAGATATCTTGTGCTTGCCTGTACAGATTGGTTGTTCAACCTTCTCCAGTCTGCTCAGTGACCTGGGAGCCTAACCCACCTGGACTGCATCGATAGGCACCCTTGCCCTCTGGCTTCCAGCTGGGTTAGGTCAATGGAAGTTAAGGTCAGAAGATTAGGGGCAGAAGGAGAGTGGAAATAGGAAGCTGGGGGAGAATTTGAGATAATAACGTGAGTAGGGACCCAATCAGAAAGATGGAAATAGTTGAGAAAGATAGAGACACGAAATCAGAAAGAGGAATGGAATAAAATGCTGAGAGTCTAAGGGAGGCAATAAAGCAAAGGATGAGAAACCCAGGAGGTGGGCTTAGCTCTCTGAGGGGGCAGGGCCCAGGCAGACAGAAGAACTGCCCGATCCACGTTGCACAAGGGGCAGGACGCTGCATGTGCGTTCATGTGCCTGAATGCCATCTGATGGTTAAATTTTCAAAAGGATTTGATTAAAGTGTCTCCATACAAGGTCTTTATCAGCCTCTAAGAACTGCTCTGGACACGGCCTAAAAAGCCTTGTTATTGGCCACAGTTGAAGAGAAGTGTTTCTCTTTCTCTATTTCCAAGTGCAAAGAGAGAGCCAGAACAAATGGCTCGTGAATCCACTGCAATGCCACACTTCAAGTATTTCATTTTAATACAATCTATTTAGAGAAGAGCTGAAGGAATTGGTAGGTCACGGTGACCAGAAATATTGAAATGTTTTAACATCACTGGAGATATGAATCTGTTCTGTACTCCCTGATTTTTCCATTCACCCAAAACCATTCTGATTATTTAAAAGCTCTTGCCAAATTCTACTTCCTGAAGGAAAACATCCAGTGCAAAAGATTATTATATATTCCCAACATACTCCCCCATGCTTGATGATAAGCAATTGTGTTCCCCCGGATGTGCATACGAAGTCTAGCAAATAAGAACATAAAATAATGACAGGAAGAAAACAAACCAAAAGCTAAAATTATCAGTGGAACTGATTAGCATATGTATAAGAGACACTTGTACAGATGCGGGATGCTTTCTTTAGAATGTAGGTTCCAGAGCAGTGATTCTTAATCATTTTTGGAGTTGTGACATCTTATCATCATTTATTTGCCTTTTCTGATCATCAGCAACCTCCTCCCCAAAGCATATTTTTAAATGAGAGGAATAATTTTATTCTCAAGCATTTACTTTTATTTTTACTCTCCTTGAGAATCACCCTAGAGGATCATACCGTCAATACAGTGATCAGTGGTGCAAAATCCAGAGGCTTCTGCTCTTTGACTTTTTTCTTTCCTATGGTGGTTGTTTTTTAAAAAGTCACTGCCACAGCCACAAGTGTGGACAGAAGGAAGAAAGCTGGGCTGAGAGCTGTTACTGCAAGAACCCTTCAAAGTCTGCGTAGGACATTGTGAAATAGGCCTAGAAGAGAACGAGACCGACTCTGACGTGATGTTTCCGCATACACTTGTATACTCGTCCATTAAAGCAAATGTTATGATGCTGAAAATCAATCTCCACAGAGGGTACTTCAGCGATTCACCTTATTGCAAGCTCCGTCATGCTAAGCCGTTTTCATAGACCTTATTAATTATTGCGTGAATGGGAATGTAAAGTAGCCATATAAAGAAACTCTGGTTTTGCAATTTATTTTAAGGTATGGTTTAATTCTTCCTATAAGATTTTATTAGAAGCTCTCTGTATGGACAGAAATGTGGGACATGATGCAGAGTAACTCAATTCCTCTGGGGAAAGCAGCTCATCTTAAACAACTTTCTTAGAGTTGGAAGGGACCTTTTCTATTGCACAGGAATAAGTCACCCATAAGTGTAACTTGAGACTACATCCTATGATGCGTTTCTTCCAGTGGATTTTAAAGTCTCATTACTCTTCATGACCCTTTGGCCAGGTGTGTAGCCATCAGATGTCAATTGCAGTTGCCCAACAAAGGTGCTGAAAGAAGAAATGTCAAGTCCTAGATCACGAAAAAATTGCCCTGATGGTCTCTATCCACCCCTTCCAGTGATTCTTTTCTCTCAAGAGTAGACTGATAGGTCTCCAAAGGAGTCAGGCACAACTTTATCACAGAAGCAAAGTCTCAAGGGGATGGTGTCAATGCACAACGCTGATGAGCCAATGGTGAGACCTACCCTGAAGCTAGAGAAGGAACAAGGGAGACCCATTCACACATCAACCCACAGACGGACATATCACAGTCCAAAGACTGAGACACTTGTCTACCTGTCGCCAAAACCAGGGATCTCTTTGACCCATATAGAGGGAGAAACCTCTGGAGGAAAAACGGCTTCTGATTTCTTTGCACAAACTGACTGCCCAGTCTGGTCCAAATGGTTGACTCTGTCATTCCAAATAGATGAAGATCAGCTCTAGTTTTCATCTACAGAATTACTTATGCAACCAACACTTCCACTTCTCTCCTAGGGAATAAAAATGTTCAAATCCTTGAAAAATAAACTGGGTGTCTTAGAGCAAAATGCAAAAACAGACAAGGCATTATAACATCATTGCAAAGCACATGCTTAAATTTCATTCAGAGGGAATGTCATCACTGCATGTCGTATTTCTGGTTGAAAGCTACATCAGTCTAGTCAGAAAGAAGCCACCAAGACAAACAGCTAGGAGAAGGGTGGGCTGAAAGACGGGGAAGCAAGCTCAAGCCAAACATAATGAAAAAAGGGAATAACCTTACAGAGAATCAGTTTACTTTTCAAAGGCAGCACAAGGGCAAAATGCTTTGTGCAAAGAGAAAATTAGTTTCTAAAGTGTATGCATTCTACAAAGAGCCAAGTTAATTATTCAAAGCAGAGGCCCATGAATTCCCACAATTTAGTCATTCTATTCTGACACATTCAGGCCCAGCGAGCTGCTTCTTATCACTAAGACTTTGATAATTGGCTTAGACATATCAAATAAACTTTCTGGAGAATTCAGTCGTAAGCAGGTATGACATCCTAATAGGGGTTTTATTAGGCCTTTCTCTGTGCAATAATGTATTAGCAATCACTGTGACATTTTCTGCTCTGGGGGGTTTTGGCCTTGCTCATTTTTTACACTTGCTAGAAAATAAATTTATTCACGGTAGAGATCTAATCCAATACACTACTCTGTTTACCCTGGTTTCTAAAGGAACAGGCCTCTCAGAATTAATGAAAAGTGACACATACATCATAGAAGAAAATGCACTGTCGTCAGCCAGGCATAACTGAATAGCAAGAATCCCTTCTGAGTCTACAAACCTGGGAATTCAGGCAGTATAGCTCTGGGGTCCCCTTCCCTGATCACACTTTTACCTCCTATTCCATTCAGGAGAAAAGCCACATAGCCAATAGCACATGTGGATTAAATTTCTCCTCTTTAGTAGCAATTGTAATTTAAAAAAAAATTTCCCTGGTAAAATGTCTACTGGATATTATCTAGTACATTGCAATTTGCTCTTCAGAATTTATTATTCCTGATAACCAAAAAAAAATTATTGAAGCCTCATTACTGTACATTTACATATTGAAATTGAAGTTATTATTTGGGTGGAGGTCAGTGTGGAATAAAAATGGAGCCTAGCTACCAGCAAGGGAGGAGCAGGCAGAATGGATGATAAAACGCAGCTTCTTCCTACAGTCTTTCATTCTCCTCATTCATGTGAGAACATTGCTAACGGAAGACACATAAGCACCATCAAAGTATTAGCAGTTTGGGCAGAGTGAAGACATGCTCAGATAATATTAATGGACTTTTATCACTTAACAGAGGAGCATCAACAGAGGTCATCTCTGTGACATCTCGGTAATTTAATGCTGGATATTTTACCACTAACTTCCCACTTTCCACATTAATGATGACAAAGTTAATATGGAAAAATACACGGGAAATCTAAGTCAGTCATAAACCATGGGTTTTCTCAATCCTCCCCTATCTAAACTCTTACTGGCCTAATGTATATTCCAATTCAGAAGCATCGGCAGGGTCTATTATTCCCTCAAAATACCTCTTCCACCTGCTAGATGATGCCTGCAATTTCCTGCTTAAATCTTTAATATGATGCATGGTTCAACTGTAAAATTCAGGTGTTTCTGTGAAAGGCACTAGGTTAAAATTTGATCAGTTATTTATGTCTTCATGCAGACCACCCGGCCCCTTTCTCCATCCCAAAATCTTGACTCAGTAGGTCTGGAATAGACCCCCAAAAGTTGTATTTTTTTTTTT